>NW_028073280.1:0-1580 GCF_014824575.4 Sturnira hondurensis
GGAATAGAACAAGTGTAATGGTATAATCAATAAAATATATTTTAAAAAAAGAAATAGAACAACCCACCCTAAAATTCATATGGAGTTTCAAGTAATACTAAACCCCCAAAACAATCTTGAAAAACAAGAGCAAAGCTGGAGGACTGACAGATCCTAATTTTAAAATTTACTAATATGGTATTTAAACAGTGTGGGCTGCTTGGCTGGTGTGGCTCAGTAGATTGAGTGCTGTTCTTTAAACCAAACAGTTGATGGTTCTATTCCCAATCAGAGCCCATGACTTGGTTGCAGGCCAGGCCCCCAGTTGGGGGCAAGTGAATGGCAAACACACACTGATATTTCTCTCCCTCTCTTTTCCCCTCCCTACCCTCTCTCTAAACATAAATAAATAAAATAATTAAAACAAAGAAAATTGCTATATTAAAAAAAAACAGTATGGATTTGAGGAAGAAGGAAGCCAAGTAGGACGGAACAGATTCCACTTTTCCCTACACACAGGAGAGAAACCTAGCCAATCTACAGAGGAATGGAGCAGACAGCCAACAGTACCCCAACATATGACAATAGGTGACAAAAAATTGCAGCAGACCTTGAAAAACCAGAAAGTAAGGAGAGTGCTTCAGGACAATAAGGTCACAGGGACTGGCATGGGGACCGGGAGGCTATAGCCCTAGGCCCGGTGCCCACAGGGTCTGCCACAGGGTTCTTGGGAGAGAGGCAGGTCATCTGCTCCCTCCCCAGCCAAACAAGGTTTGAGCAGCACCAGGAGAGACCTGATTGCTTGACATCATAGAGAGGGGAGTGAGGACTAAGTGGCAAACACACAGGGGCTGTGAGCATCCACAGAGTCTGTGAATGCAGGCTGGGGAGAGTTGAGTGTTGGGCCGTGGTGGGCCTGCTATAGGGTGCAGCCAAGAGGGGGGGCACAAAAGGGGATTTGGAATGGGGTCCAGAACTCAAGGTGTATAGGAATTATTGGAGAGAAATATAAGATGTCCTCACCCCTTACCCCACAGGTATGAGTTGGGGGAAGAAACACAGTAGGAACATTCAGGGCTGTTTTGTATAGCCACAGCCTTGCAGCTAATCCATGGCATGGTCATTTAACATATCTATAGCCTTTAGCAGGTCACTCAGTTATGTTAAATGGCTGTGGCCAGGCTTGGAACCAAGGAGATGGAAGGCACTTTCCCCCAAGATGTAACTGGGGGCAGGTCCCCCATTACAGCACCAGATTGAGAGCTTGGAGATGGTTGGCTCCATGCCATGGGGCCATGCCTCCCCAGACTCAGATGGCAGCCCAGTAAACTTGGAATATATAGGAATGCTGGCAGGTGTAGCTGATTGTAGGAGGAGTCGGAAATGGGGCAGCAAAGGAGGACTGGAACGGGGATTAAAAACCCAGACATGGCAGCCATTGAGAGAGAGCCATGTGGTGTTGCCAGAGTGTTGCTTCTCAGATAAGGTCAAGTTCAAGGAGTTCATCATCAACAAGCCCTTATTACATGAAATGCTAAAGGGACTTATATTAAGAAAAAGAAGATGAAAAATATTAACAGTGAAAGGACAGCAAACACACA
>NW_028073281.1:0-542 GCF_014824575.4 Sturnira hondurensis
TTGGAGGATAAACTAGATAAACATTCCTAATTTCAGAGACCATTCTTTACACTCCTGCACATAGTTTTTAAAACATTCTGCTTTTTGATGACTCCTCTTTTCTTTAATAAACAAAATTATGCTGGTTGGTAGAATGAATAAGTTTCTAGGCTGGGTAAACAGGAATGCATTCAATGAATTATCTGGCTAGCTTATGCAATGCAATGTGAGCCATACCAATAATAATAATAACAATAATCATAATAATAATAATAATACATAAAAGGAATGACTGACAAGAATTGTTTTTTTTAATGGTTAAGAGCCGGTGTATAACTACTTGGTCAATGTTACAGTAGGGTTCTATTTTTAAATTTTATTTATATATTTTTAGAGAGGGGAAAGGAAGGAGAAAGAGTGGGAGAGAAACACCAATGTTGCCTCTTGAGCACCTGCCCCTCTGGGGATCTGGCCTGCAACTCAGGCATGTGCCCTGACTGGGAATTGAACCAGCGATCCCTTGATTTGCAGGCTGTCATTCAATCCACTGAGCCAGGGCTAGG
>NW_028073282.1:0-665 GCF_014824575.4 Sturnira hondurensis
TGAAAATCTAGGAGAGATGCACATCTTTCCAGTAAAACGTAATCTTCCACCATTGAATGAGCAGAGCAATAAAAGCTGAGGAAATTGAAACAGTTATCAGGAAAACGCTGATACTCCTAAGCCCTGGACCAGATGGTTTCACAGAAGGATTTTACACAGCATTTAGGGAAGAGCTCTCCCGTGCATTTCACAAATTATCCCCAAAAATCCAAGAAGGAGGAAGACTCCAAAACTCTTTCGATGATGCTGGCATCATCTGAATGCCAAAAATACATAAAGACAAAGCGAAGAAAGAAACCTTCAGGCCAATATTGTTAGTGAACATAGACACCACACGCTCAGAAATACATTGGGTAACTGCATCACGCAATACATACAAAAAATCGTGCACCACGTTGAAGAGAAATTCACTCTGGGGATTAAAGGAGGCTATAATATTCGCCAATTGGTGAACAAAACACATCACATAAACAATACAGGAGACAAAAATTACATGATCATGGTAATAGATTGAGAAAAAAAAAACATTTGATATGGAATAGCAACTAATCATTGGGAAAATCTCTTAAGACGGTGGCAATAGAGGTTGAATTCCTCAACATATTAAATGCCACATTCAAGAAACCTATAGGCAACCTGAAGCTCACAGGGCAAAACTTTCACTA
>NW_028073283.1:0-277701 GCF_014824575.4 Sturnira hondurensis
AAACAACAAAACAAACAAGCAAGCAAAATATGACCAAAGACACTGAAATTCAAAACAGGCTGACAGGGACCAGAAGGGAGAGGGGAGAGAATTTCAGGGGAAAAGGGGAAGGATTCACAGAAACTAGTATAAAGGACACATAGAGAACAACTAAGGGGGGTGGAAATTGGAGGGAGGTGGGGAGCACGGGGAGGTGGGCTGGGATGGGAGTGGGGGACGGAAAACTGTACTTGAACAATAATTAAAGTAAAAAAGAAAAATATTAAAAAATTAGAAATCCATATGAAATATTTAAAATTTATTATATAATCCTTAGAATGGCTTCTCATAGATTTCATTGAATACTATGTCTCATATTGCTTTGCTTTTAAGACTTTACTTCTTTATTTTTAGAGAGAGAGAAAGGAAGAAAGAGAAGGAGAGAAACATCATTTGCCTGCCTCTCACACATGCCCAACCAGGGACCTGGTTCACAGCCCAGGCATGTGCCCTGACTGGGAATCAACCAGTGACCCTTTGATTCTCAGGCCCACACTCAATCCACTGAGCCACACCAGGCATGTCAGATTTCTTTCTAATTGCAATGTTATGTAGTCCTCACCTAACAGCTATATACCAGTTAACACCTTAGTTACTGGGCTCCATTTAAGAGGTTCCACAGAAGTGAGTTTTCTTAAGTTACTCCACTAACAGCAAACTTTACACTGCTAAGTAGATGTTCTGAGGGCATCAGTGAACTCACAGCTAGCTGAACCTCTCTCTTTCTAATCAGTTATCCTCCAACTGAGCTCATTACAGATATAATGGTCATTTTTAAATTTTATTTGTTTATTGTTCAAGTACAGTTGTCTCCATTTTCCTGCCACCACTTTCCCCTGTTTCTCACCCCCCTTTGGCTTTGTCCATGGGTCCTTTATACATGCTCCATAATGACCCTTCCCCTTCTTTCCCCTGTTATCCTCCCTCCCCACTCTTGTTACTCTCAGTTTGTTCTTCATTTCCATGTCTGTGGTTGTATTTTGCTTGCTTGTTTGTTATTGTTTAGGTTCCACTCATAGGTGAGATCACGTGGTATTTGTCTTTCTATAAACACTAATAAGACTAGAGGCTTGGTCAGGTTGATGCCAAGCCTCTTAGAGATGCATAGTGAGAGTCCTCAGTGGATTGAGATTTTGTTCCCAGTTCACAGGGTTTCTATCTTCCCTCCTTTTGGGATTCTAGGCTGTGTTCTAGATATTTGAGGTTGCTAAATAGAAGACCTCAGAATAATTGGGGTGTAATAAGAATAATTATGATTTGTTTGCAAAATTCACATTCCATGTGCTTCAAAAAGATGAACAAAATCAGACATCATGAGGAAACTATCAACAGGAAGAGCAGTTTGTGATGTCCAATTTTTATTCTCTAAGTTTAAATTTATTGGTGGGAGAAGAAAAAGAACTCTCAAGACAAGCCTTATTTCAGATAAAAATTCTACCTTAATTTTTACCAGCACTTCATATTTTTGAGGTGCTTTAGCATGTATTATCTTTTTTGATCAGCACAATCTCATGAAGTAAGCAGGCTAACTCATTTTCTCAACTGTTAAAGTGGCTACATGGTTGTGATGTTTGAGAAAAAGCATTTTTAACTTATTGCACCAATAATCTGAGAAGCACTAGATGGATTCGTCCTGTTTTCATTTTATGGGTTGATGCCAATAATCGGCAGTTATTGAGCATCTGTTAGGTGTCAGCAGTGAATTAGGCATTTTACATGATATCTAACCCTTATAATAGCTTATCATAAGAAAGAGTCTTACTGTTTTTATACAGTCAGAAAACCTATGCTGAGAGAGTTCTCATGACTTGGTCAAGGCCACAAATTGACAAGTAGTAGAGCCAGGATTTGAAATTTTAAATGTTGAATCATGTCTATGCTTTTTTCTTTTTTTTGTATTTATATCTTTTTATTTTATTTTTATAATGCTTTTTAAAATTTATTTAGTTATTTTTCAAGTACAATTTTCTATTACTCCCATCCCATCACACCCCCCGTGCTCCCCTCCTCCCTCCCATTTCCACCCTTCTCAGTTGTTGTCCATGTATCCTTTATATAGGTTCCTCTAAATCCCTCCCCTATTTCCCCTGAAATTCCCTCCCCTCTCCCTTCTGGTCACTGTCAGCCTGTTCTCTATTTCAGTGTCTTTGGTTATATTTTGCTTGCTTGTTTGTTTTGTTGTTTAGCTTCCTGTTAAAGGTGAGATCATATGGTATTTGTCCTTCAACACCTGGCTTATTTCACTCAGAATAATGCTTTCCGGTTCCATCCATGATGTTGCAAAAGGTAGGAGCTCCTTCTTTCTTTCTGTGGCATAGAATTCCATTGTGTATATGTACCAGAGTTTTTTGATCTATTCATTTACTGACGGGCACCTAGGTTGCTTCCAACTCTTGGCTATTGTAAATTGTGCTGCTATGAACATTGAGGTGCATAGGTTCTTTGGGATTGGTGTTTTAGGGTTCTTAGGATACAATCCTAGCAGTGGAATTGCTGGGTCAAAAGGGAGGTCCAATTTTAGTTTTATGAGAAAATTCCATACTGTTTTCCATAATGGTTGTACCAGTCTGCAATCCCACCAACAGTGGACCAGAGTCCCCTTTTCCCCACACCCTCTCCAACATTTGTTGTTTACACTTTTTTCTTTACCCCAAGCTGCTTGAGAGAGAAACTAAGGGTCAGAAAAAGTTTGCTTCTTAGTATCAACTCACTTGTATGAATTTTTCTCACTTGTATGTATATCTCACCCATGTACTGGGAGCTTTACTGCCTGCTTTTGGAAAGCTTCTGGATTTTGTACACTATGCCAGGGGGTGAGAAGAACTGATTAGATTCAAAATGCTGAACTGAAACTTGAAAACAACCTCTGAGATAAAATATTTGTACCACAAATATCCCCTACTCCTTTAAATAGGCTACAATGTAAATCCATGTTTTTTTAAAATTTTCATTTATTTTACTTTTAGAGGGAGAGGAAGAGAGGTGGAAAAGAGGGACAGAAACATCAATGTGTGGTTGCCTCTCTCGAGCCCCATTCTGGGGACCTGGCCATTAACCCCCAACTGGGAATCGAACTGGTGACACTTTGGTTTACAAGATCACACTCAATCCACTGAGCTACACCAGCCAGGGCTAAACCCACGTTTTTAAAGATCTTTGCAGATGGCTTGTAAAAATAATGTACCATATAAACCAACAACTCAAGTAAGTCTGTTTTTCCTTTTCAACACAGAGATTTAAATGGGTGACCAGAAATAAAGAATTTCATCTTTGGATGCATGTACTTCATACTTTAAAATGATAATTTCAATGTAGTTTTTTTAAATAGATAAAATAAATATATCAGAAATTCGAGGACAGTATCAAATTGCTGTATTTATAATAATTGAACATCCTCTCAAGAGATACTGTGAAGCTACCATGAAAAACACATTCTTTTTACATTTCCATTTTAAGAAATCATATTTCTAAACAGATTAGGATCAAAACATAGTAAATTACCAAGTCAATCTTCTTCTCACTCTTCTGGTACAATGTAAGATAATAGTGCGCTGAATTTCATCTAGAAAGATGACACTACCAACTTTCTGGCAGCAGCCCAGGCCCATGATTGCTTTGCTATAGGGACGATAGATCTGCACAAAGTGACCTTTTTAGTACACCGCATGAAAAATAGCATAGGTCAGTTAGACCCCTGGCAGGGGTTATATGTAACCCCAGCGAGGTTAGACATGAAACAACTCACCTAACGCACCACAGTACTAGGAGCTGTATACTGGAAGCAGTGGCAAAATGCAGGCAAGATTCATAAACCTACAGCAAAGCATCCTTCATATGTTACCATTTCAAAAATAGCTCTCCCTATATTTCCATACATGGTAATGACATAGGATCTATGTCTTCTAAGTCAACTTACAGTCCCCAAGCCTCCTATGCAACATATCAGATTTCTTAGGGCAAGAGGAGAGCCAACAAATCTAAGGGATTGGTTAGTCTTTGCACTTGCTAGTCCCTTTGTTAGAAAGGCACTTTCTACTGTTCTTCATCTAAGTCCCATTCATTCTCCAAAATCCAATTCCAATGTAATCTCATGAATTCACGTATGCATGCCTAGTATGTGTGAGCCATCGTGAACATCTCCTTGGAGATCTATTTAATGTCTTTCAGTGGCCATTCTGTGCCTTCCTCTTCCATACTTTCACAACAATCTTATCCTGCCTCCATATAGGTACTTACCACCTGTGGGACTTACTTACAAGACTCTCTCTTTTACAAAGAACATGGGATTCCAGTTTTTGCATCCCTGTGTGTAATCTATCACAGCACTTTATTCATAGTAGCTGGTTCATAAATCTCTAGCTATTACTCTGTTCTCCCCATCTGTTTGATTTACATTTGTTATTTTCTACTTACTCATCTGACTTGATTCTCAACTCTTCTGTCCCTATTGCTCCATTAAACTGCTCTCACCAGTGCTGCCAACAACATCCTTCTTACTGAATCCCATATGAGTAAGACACACTCTTCCCATTGCGCTTGCTGAATTGGTAAGATGTAAGCTGGGGGCTGCTAGGTAGCTATTTTTTGTTAAAGATTTTATTTATTTATTTTTAGAGAGAAGGTAAGGAAGGGAGAAAGAGAGGGAGAGAAACATCCATGCATGGTTGCCTCTCACATGCCCCCTAGTGGGGACCTGGCCCACAACCCAGGCATGTGCCCTGATTGGGAATTGAACCAGTGATCTTTGGGTTCACAGGTCGGCACTCAATCTACTGAGCCACACCAGCTAGGGCACTAGTAGCTACTTTTGCCACCTTATATGGAGAATCTATCTGAAGAATGAGGTCAATATAAGGAAAAGCTGAGAAAGTCCTGATGACATCATTGGAGCACCCAGGTTCTTTCATGTTTTACACCAGCTTCATCAGGGACTTTATAGTAATATGAGCTCATAAACCCCACACCCTCTTGTAAAAAATTTTTTTAAATCCAGTTTACACAAGCTATCTGTCACTTGTAAACGAGAGAGTTCTAATATAGCTAGTTATCTTTATATCTATGTCTCCAGCACAGGTACTTTTCCTGCACTCCAGATGCCTATCTCCAACTGCTTACTTATTTTCTCCTCTTGAATTTCCCACAGGTACCAGAAACTGAAGCTGTCTGAAACCACACATCTCACTCCTGTGATGATTATTTCAGTGAATAATATAGCATCTTCTCGGAAACCTGGGTGGCTTCCTTGGCTCCTCATTTTCTCTCTTCAATCAAGTCACCAAATCCTAGTTGCTTCTACCTACTAAGTTTGTCTACTTCTGTCTGCATTGCTACTACTCTCATTCAGCCACCATTGGTCCTTATGCACATCAGAGCAGCAGCCTCCTAACTGCCTTCTTTGTCTCCCTCATGCCCCACCCCAAGTTCATCTTTCTCCCCCATTTTCCACTTATTATTACATTTTAATAAGTTACAGCCACACATGCTCTATTGTAACAAGTGAAACAGCACAGCTTATATAGTGTGGGGCAAAAGGAGGTTTACAGTTGTTTGTATAGACAATGACACAATAAATAAATCATACAAAAATCAATGCCTGTGTTTTGCATAATGACAACTGTAAACTGACTGCTGCTCACCCAGCTATACCTTTCCCATTCATGCTCCTTCCACGTGAGGTTATCAGTGGTTCTGTGTGGTGCCTCTGCTTCCCACATCTGTTTCTATGTTCATAGCTACATGCCCATATCTACAAACACTTTTAGGGTTTTAAAATCCTTCTCTTTATTATGAAAATGGGATCATATTATATACATTACTCTGAAAATTGCTTTTTATTACCTAGCAAAGGAACACAGGTATTCTTTCAGGTGCATAAAGAAAATTCTAGCTTATTCCTTTTAACCTGGATAATAGTTAATAGTGTGGCTATGTCGTAATTTATTTAACCATTTCCTTATCTACAGCTATTGCAGTGATTCCTCTTTTTCCTACAAACACTGTGTTAATAATAGAAATTCTTTTACATAGTGACCTATGATCTGGTATTCTTATTTCTGTAGAATAGATCCTGAAAACTGCAAATGGTGGATGGAAGATATCTAAATGTTTAATTTTACTAGAGTAGGATTAATACCCACAAAGGGTGTAACACATTAATAAAATGAAGGATAAAAATAATATGATCATCTCAATAGATACAGAAAAGCACTGGAAAAAACTCACCATCCTAAAAAATGATGAAAGAAACTGACAAAGACACCAAAAAAAATGGAAAGATATCCTGTGCCCTTGGATTGATATTATTAAAATGTCCATATCATCCAAAGCCATGTATAGATTCAATGCAATCTTTATAAAAGTTCCAATGGGAAAAGTTTCTTTCCATAAAGAAAGAAGAAACAACCCCAAAATTCATTTGGAACCAAAAAAGTCCCAAAATAACCTACCAATTGCAAGGAGAAAGAACAAAACTGGAGGAACTATATTATCAGATTTAAAAATATATTACACTCCTGGCTGGGTAGCTCAGCTGGGTACGTTTTCCTGATACGTCAAGTTTGTGGGTTCAGTTCCTGGTCAGGGCAAATACAAGAATCAACAAATGAATGTATAAATAAGTGGAACGACAAATTGATGTCTCTCTTCCTACCCCCTATCCCAAGGTACATTAGTGAAAACAGTATGGTACTGGCACAATAAAAGACATAGAGCAATAGACCAGAATAAACAACCCAGAAACAAATCTATGCATTTAAGGGCTACTAATCTTCAATGAGGGGGCCAAGAATGCACAATGTTGAAAGGATATGCTTTTGTGTTGGAAAAACTGAATTTCCTCATGTACAAGAATGAAATTGGACCCTTATCTGACAGCATATACAAAAATCAACTTAAACTGGATTAAAGAGTTAAACATAGACCTGAAATTGAAAAAGTAGGAAAGAAAATATAGGGAGAAAGCTTTTTCACACTGGTCTCAGCAATAATTTTTCTGCATATGACCTCAAGAGCACAGGCAAGAAAAGTAAAAATAGACAAAGGGGACTGCATCAAATTTAAGAGCTTCTGCACAGCAAAGGAAACAAAAGAGTAATGATAGAGCTTACAGAATAGGAGAAAATATTTGCAAACCATACATCTGATAAGGAGTTAATATGTAAGGAATTCAAACTCAATAGCAAAAATAAATAAAAGAATGAATGAATAAATGACATGTTTTTAAATTTTTTATCTTTATTCTATTTTTTCATTACCATTTAGTCCCCTTATACCCCTCTGCCCCTAACAATCACCACACTGTTGGCATGTCCGTGAGTCCTTTTTCCTTTTTGTTCAAATCTTCTGCCTTCTAATCCTTCCACAACTAGCTGTCAGCCTGCTCTCCATCTATGAGTCTGTCCCCATTTTCTTTGTTCGTTCAGTTTGTTCATTAGATTCCACATATAAGTGAGATCATATGGTATTCGTCTTTCACCACCTGGTTTATTTCACTTAGCATTGTAGTCTCCAGGTCCACCCATGGTATTGCAAAAGGTAAAAAACTATGGGACATTTACACAGTGGAATACTCCTCACCTAACAAAAATGACCTGGTTTTTAAAACTCGCTAAAGGACCTGATTAGACAGTTTCCAAAGCAGACATGCAAGTAGACATCAAATCTATGAGAAGATGCTCAACATCACTAATTTTCAGTAAATATATAAAAAAAAAACCTCAGTGAGAGCTCACCTTGAACCTATTAGGATGGCTGTTACCAGAAAGACAAGAGACAACTGTTGGCGAGGATGTAGAGAAAAGGGAATGTAAATTGTTCCAGCCACTATAGAAAACAGAATAGAGGTTCTTCAAAAAGTAAAATTAGAAATATGGTATAATCCAGCAATCCTTCTTCTGGCTGTATACAAGTATATGCAACATGAATAAGTTCTGAAGATCTAATGCATAGCGTGATGATGCTGGCTAATAATACTCTATACTATACTTGAAACTTTCTAAGAAAATGGTCTCACCACAAAAATAGGTAAGTATGTCAGGTGTTAGAAATGTTACTTAGCTTGATGATAGAAATAGTTTCACAATGTACATGTATATACAAATATCACCTTGTATACCTTAAACACGTACAGTTATCCCTCAATAAAGCTGGGGAAAATAATTTATATTGTTTCCACATATATATGGCTTTCCCATCTTTTGATGTGATGTTTTCACAATATAAAATTCTTGCTAATGTGCTTGGGTGATGGGGAAAATTGCCTATTATAAATGTTTCACATATTTTAGAATCTAAATTCATTGTGTATTTTAAATTAATAGTATAGGTACATGTTAAAAAAGTTAACTCTTTCCCCACCCTAACCTCAAACATTCAGTTTTCTCCTCCTAGTTTTAAAATATTTTATTTATTTATTTTTAGAGAGAGGGGTAGGGAAGGATAAAGGGGGAGAAAAATCCATGTGTGGTTGCCTCTCAAGTAATCCCAACTAGGGACCTGGCCTGCAACCCAGGGATGTGCCGTAACTGGGAATCAAACTGGCAACCTTTTGGTTTGCAGGCTGGCACTCAGTCCACTGAGCCACACCAGCGAGGGCTATACCACTTCCTATACTATGTTAAATACAGTGTGAGTTTAATGAGGGTAGGGACTCTATCTTATTCACCACTGTCCTGAGATTTCTGAACAGTGATCAATAACCATTTACCCAACAACTAATTGGTACTGAATAAACATTTATTAAATGAATGAATGGAAAAAAGAAGCTGTGGTAGTTCCTCACCTGTGAGCCAGAAGAGAGCCTGCAGGTCTAGATGCAGAATGTACAATAAGGGAGGGTTGCATCAATAATACACTAAAGAGCCAATGGGAGCTGCCTGCCCACACACTGGCATCTGCCTGTGATATTCTGAGGAGCCATACAAAAGGGAGCTTGGCAGTTCATCACTTGGCCAAGAGATTAACCTTCTTAGCCTTCCCTTCTTGAAGACATATACATGCTCTTAATCCTTATTGAGCTTCTTCATAGACATTAATGAAAATGCTCATTTGACCATCCAAGCTGAAACCCTGAATATTTAATCATCCAGACATCATGTACTTGGCTAAAAGTACCCTAGCTATTATTATATTATAGAAATCAGGAATAGTTATGAGCAAATGACAATGGAATTGGAAGGAAAAAATCAGATAATCTATTCTAGTTGTTCTAACATCTGTTCCTTACCCTTATAGATATGACAGAAATGATACAATCTCCTCAATAATAGTAGGACCTCACTACATATTACTTCGTGGTGTGCAGAGCGCAGGATTTCCAGTGGTCTCTTGAGATGACTGGGAATCTTCTTACACCTGAGTTGAGAATCCTTGATTCTGGTCTAACCTTTAGAAAGAACTATAAGCAGAGAAATAAAGTTAAGTGAAACTTGCCTGAGGTCACACAGCTAGCATAACTGAAGAATGGCAGAGCTGGGGCCAGAAAACCTATTTCCTGGCTTCCAATTTATCACTTTTCCTGATATTGAGAAACGAATCACTAGAAGGAATGAGTGAGAGGGAGACAGATTGGAAGTACCTTTGGAAGGACCCCAGGTCAGGTTTGCCTGTGACCTTTAAGCAAGTAAGATATTCTTCAAAGATATTGTACCCATACACCATTTTTGTAGTGGCAGGTGGGTATCCTCACATTTTAATTTACCATATTTTGCTATCTATAAAGTGTGGTCATGTATAATGAACACCCACAGTTTTGTACACATTATATGTGTATTAAGTATACATTATACCTATGTATAATGCGCATCCTTATTTTTCCCTCAAATATTTGAACAAAAAGTGCACACTATACATGGCAAAATATGGTATACGATTCTGTACTCATTATGTTAGTTATAATAGATAGATAACATTTTCTCAATTTAAATATTTTTAAGTACCCTAATTTGTAACGGACCACTGAACCTAGTTCACTTTAGGACTTAGGTACTGAGGACAGGAGTTTGTAGCTATGCCAGCCACAGAGCCTGGCACACTGTCTTGGAAGTAGTTGATAGTCTAAAAATGCTTGTTAACCAAGTGTCAGGGGTAAAAGCCTATTTAGATCATTTACTGTGGTTCCATTAATGGAAACATAGCTTTAAAGGACATTTTGGAGTAAGAGCAAAGTAACACATTTTATATTAAATGATGTCTTATTTGATGTAAAGCTACTTTCCAGAGTGTTTTTCTCTGGGCACTGAGGGCATTGGTGTCCATGGCTAGCAGGGAATAGGGAGGACTGTACCTCTGATAACATAGCAAAGTGATGGCTCACTGACAAGCAATAAATATAAGGGCATGCTCTGGCTGGTGTGGCTCAGTGGATTGAGTGCCAGCCTGCAAATCAAAGGGTCTCCAGTTCGATTCCCAGTCAGGGCGTGTACCTGGATTGAAGGTTAGGTCCCCAGATGAGGGTACAAAAGGCAACCACACCCTGATGTTTCTCTCCCTTTTTCTCCTTTCCTTCCCCTCTCTATAAAAATAAATAAAAATAAAATCTTATAAAAATATGAGCAATGCTAGAATGAGAACCCTTCTGAATTGTAGGTAACATTTGTATAGGCAAAAAGTCTATTTCTTTGAGGCTATAGCCTTTCATGTTTGTCTGTACAAATTTAATGGTAGGTATGCTATCTTCATTATGATTTTTAGAATCTTTAAAAAGAACAAAGGATATATTCCAATTCTATTTGTTTCATAACAGCAAAAAACCCTAACTTTTTTGATTTGACTAAAAGTAAAGATAGCTACACAGAAGACATACTGACAAAAAGGGAAACACATACACAGCCAGCCAGCCAGGCAAACTGGACAGTTGTGATGACTTGTGATAAGGTAGAGCTGTAGATTGAGCTTGGGGTCTTCTTCCTATGCCCCTTGGAGAACATCGAGGAGTATAAAAACAGAACAACTGGATGAAAAATATTTATCTCTCTTTTTTAAGATTTTATTTTAGACAGTTTTACATTTCTTTTTTCTTTAAAGATTTTATTTATTTATTTTTAGAGAAATGGGAAAGGAAGGAGAAAGAGAGAGAGAGAGAAGCATTGATGTGAGAGAGATACATCAATTGGTTGCCTCTCACACATCTCCAGCTGGAGACCTGGCCCACAACCCAGGCATGTGCCCTGACTGGGAAACCAAGCCCATTACCTTTTGGTGCTCAATCCACTGAGCTAAATCAGTGAGGGCAACAGTATCTTTACATGAATTAAAATTTTTTAAGAAATAATTTTTGAAGGGGGGGAATAGAACAACTGTAATGGTATAATCAATAAAATATATTTTAAAAAATATTTTTTAAAGACTTTATTTATTTATCTTTAGAGGGGAAGGGAAGGAGAGAGGGAAAGAACATCAACGTATGGCTGCCTCTCGTGGGTCCCCCGCCGTGAACTGGCCTGCAACCCAGGCACGTGCCCTGACTGGGAATTGAACCACAATCCTCTGGTTTGTAGGCTCACGCTCAACCCACTGAGCCACACCAGCCAGGGTCGAATTATAATTTTTTAAAAATATTTTATTTATTTATTTTCAGAGAGAGGGGAAGGGAAGGAGAGAGGGAGAGAAATATCAATGTGTGGTTGCCTCTCATGAATCCCCCACTGGGAACTGGCCTGCAACCCAGGCATGTACCCTGACTGGGAATCGAACCGTGATCCTTTGCTTCACAGGCCTGCGCTCAATCCACTGAGCTACGCCGAATCATAATTTTTTTAACCAAAAAATAATGAAATGCCTGGGAGACCATGCTATTAAGTTCATTTTCCAGAAAAAATGTATTTATGACTTGTCATAAACCATCACTATGTTATTATCATATGAGAGAGATGAAAATAATTTTCAGTGCTGATAAGAGGCTCAGGGGCTTGTTCACAAGACAAAATATGAGGTTTTTGAGGGTTGACCATATATGTAGACATGACAAAGTTGTTGATTTCAGAGGGACAGTCCTCTGAGGTCCTAGCTAGTCATGGAAACTAATGCCCTGGGTGCCCAGAGCAAAACACTTTGGAAAGTAGTTTTGTATCAAATAAGACACTAGGTAAGCTAAACTGTTGCAGCTTGTTCGAGGCTCCAAAATGCCATTTAAAGCTATATTTTTATATAGAATTTACAGTTAATAATTTTTGAATCATTGTATCTATACACTAATGCTTTTGATCATTATGACAAGTGCATGAGGTGAGCACCGCTCATTATCTCCATTTTACAGCTGAGGAGAGTGAGGCTCAGAGAGATGTCATTATCCAAGGGCATGTGACTGGTATGGTGGCAGTGATTTCACAATGGGATTCAGAATTGTGACTCAATCTAGTACCTTTTCTACTGCATTTTTATTTTGATCATCTTACTGAAACAGAAACATGGGGAGAGGGTGGGTGTGGAAACTTATTAATATTTTGATTGATTACTGAAAATGCTCCCACAGGAAAAGAACAAATGGCTTTACCATAATATTTTTAATATATGGAAACTATCTCCATGGGAATTTTATATTCATGTTCTCTGATTTAAAGACCTCATGACCATCTGGTTATATTCCACAAGTAGAAATTTTCTAACTAGAAAATAAAGTTGTACAGATTTCTGGAGTACCCTGTAAGAAATGACCATGGAAGCTACCTAGAGCTATTATTACTTCAGAAACATATCACAAGGATGGGCCTCAGCAGGAAATTCTGGCAGAGATTTCTGGAACTATTGTGACTCACAGTACTTACAATGGAGGGATCATGCTTTCCTTGCAGAATGATATAATTAGCATATAATTGGCAAAAATGCGCTTAAAATCTGTATTCAAGACTTTTGGACAACTCAAAACAGGAACAGTGAATTTAAGGCAAAGATATAGTAAAGAAAAACACTTCATTTATTTTTTAAGAGTTGAAAGTTATAAAGTACCAAAATACTGAAGGAGAACTACCCCTGTGTTTGGGATGCCAGCTTTCTAGTCAATGCCTTCATTTATAGGGTAATCCAAATGAAGAAATCCTTCCTTGAACAGTGAGTCAGAAAGATTGGATATAGCCCTGGCTGGTGTGGTTCAATGGTTTGAGCACCAGCATGTGATCCATAAGGTTGATGGTTCCATTTCCAGTTGGGGCACATGCTTGGGTTGCAGGCCAGGTCCCAAGATGGGGGTGTGCGAGAGGCAATCCATGGACATCTCTTTCCCTCCCTTTGAAAGAAATATTCATACTCCTAAGGATCACTACAACATCCCTTGCATTTCCTCAGGGTGAATGAACCATTTTGTAAAAAAATTGTTTCCCACATTGATTAGTGAAGGTCATCAAAATTATTATCTATAGTTCCTACATAAAAAAATCTAGAGCCCCACCCTGCATTCGTTTGTTCATTCATGGAATAAACATTTGATTGTCTTCTATGTACCATTGCCTTTGTTTCATTTTTACCTGTTGTCTATAAACATATGTGCCCCTTCATTTAGCTTCTCTGAGGGACTTACTCATCTTTACACTTCTTCCGGTGTGCCGAGAAGGCTTTGTTATATAACCAATTTTTTTTCAGAACTGAAGTGAAATTAAAGGATAGTAAAGGATCAAAAAATTACACAAGGAGACAGAACAGATTTTTCCTGCTCTCTTTTTAAAATTATGTCCATTTTTGACCTTAGAAGGATGTTTTCTTCCTGAAATCTCTGTCATATTCTTAAATGTTCAAGGTAAATTTATTTTTCTTTGATGCTTATGAAGCAATTCTGAGCTGGTTAGCTACATTTCTGTTACAGTATATTATCAAGTAACTTGTACATTTAGAATCAACACAGGACTGTTTTTCTTTTTGGCCTTAATTTACTCCACTCTGATTTCTATCTCCTGTCCTACCTCTTCCTCTGTTCACATGGTTTATAAATTGACTCACTTCTTCAATGAAAAGTTGTTTATTTTTGGAAAACAGAATCAACTCGTTGTCTTCAGACATAATGATATGCACTGTGGACTTACACATCTGACTGCATCTTTAACAAACACACGTGCTTGTCCAACAGGCCCCTCAAACTTGGCATGCCTGAGTTCTTCATTCCTTCTTTACATCTCTTTACCTTGTTTGTTCCACCCCAAAAATGGCAATGCCCTTATGTTCCAAACTTGGGGGTTCTCCTTGGCTCTTCTCTGTCATTCATAACTTTTATCTAATGAAACCAAAAATACCATCA
This sequence comes from Sturnira hondurensis, assembly GCF_014824575.4. Classification (NCBI taxonomy): domain Eukaryota; kingdom Metazoa; phylum Chordata; class Mammalia; order Chiroptera; family Phyllostomidae; genus Sturnira; species Sturnira hondurensis. Next base: position 14,261 of record NW_028073283.1, read on the forward strand.
GCTATTCCTTGAAAATCTCTCCCAAATCTGACCACTCATCATCCCTATGGCTCCATCCTGGTCTAATGCAGCATCATGTCTTGTTTCAATTTTATTTATTTATTTTTAGAGAGAGGGGAAAGGAAGGAGAAATAAAGTGAGAGAAACATCAATGAGTGGTTGCATCACACATGCCCCACACTGGGGACCTGGCTCACAACCCAGGCATGTGCTCTGACTGGGAATCGAACCAGAGACCCTTTGGTTCACAGGTATACACTCAATCCACCAAACTACACCAGCCAGGGCTCTTGCCTAAATTTTTCACACTCTCTGAACAGGTCTTCCTGCTTTTGTCCTTCTTCCTGCAGCTATTTTGAATACCACTGCCAGAGGGATTCAGTTAAAACATAAGTCAAATTGGATCACTCCTCTGCTCAAAATCTTCCAATGGTTGCTCCTCTCAGGTGGTATAAAAGTTGGAGTCCATACCCTGCCCTACATGCTTCTATATTGAACTTTGCTCTCTGATATCATCTCCTTCATTCACTCTGTTTCCAGGAATACTGATCTTTCTAGAATATGCCATGTATTCTTCTGCTCCAGAACATTTATATTTATTGTTTCTTATCTCCTCCTATGCCCACGCACCCCCAACTGTTTGTATGGCTCACACCTTCATTTCATTTTGGTTTCCTCTCAATTGGTCCATGATTATAGGGACCTTCTGTGGCCACATTATCACACACCCCACTATTTTCTCTCCTTCTTGCCCTGCTATCTTTTTCTCCACAACACTTAGAGCCATTTTTTCTCATTGCCTGCCTCTTTATACTGGAACTTAAGGTCTTTGAAGATAATAACAAATATTTATTGAGGGTTTACCATGTGCCAGTTTCTTTTCAAGGCATTGGGGAGATAAATGTAAACACAACAGACACATGCCAATGTCCTTGCGGCATTTCCATTTTAGTATCATAAAAGTATTTCCTCAGTAAATATTTGATAAGTGCATCAAATAAATAAAGCATACACTCACTCAGCAGAGTAACAGAAATGATTCAAAAGGAAAATAGACTTGGATTAGCTCGTCACCCTTTAACTCATTGAAGAATCCACATCTAAAGAAATGGTTGAGCCCTGGCTGGTATGGCTCTGAGGATTGAGTGCCGGCCTGTGCACCAAAGGGTTGCTGGTTCAAATCCCAGTCAAGGCACATGCCTGGATTGCAGGCCAGGTCTCCAGTTGGGGTGTGTGAGAGGCAACCACATACTGATGTTTCTTTCCCTGTTTCTCACATCCTTCCCCTCTTTATAAAAATAAATAAAACATATCTTCAATAAAAATAAATTCTATCAATAATTTTTAAACAAAAAGAAAGAAATGGTTGGATAGGATACCAGGTGGACAGCTGGAAATGTAATCAAATGCCAGGACTCACAGACATTCCATACTCCTAACTCTCTAAGTGGTTCTTGGATTCCTCCCAGTTTGACAAAAAACATCTGTGACTGGCACAGATTGAGTAGAGTTGAGTGACTACACCATCAGATCATGGAGAAATTAGATAAGAAGTGCTGAAATCTAGTGCCAGAGGCTTTGGACTTCACTAGAGACATACTGTTTTATATCAAAACAGAATAAATACCGCATGAAAGATCAGTAGCAAAGATGGTGGTAGCCACTTCAAGATAAAGTGGTTTAGGGAAGTGGAAGGGAAAAGTTGGGAGTCCAGGGGAAGAGGAAACTTTAGAAACTACTAGACTTTTTACATGGGAAGGAAGGGAAGTCTCTGTCAACTATTTAAGGCTGTATTGCTCTTATCATCTATCTTCTCTCCTACTTAGCAATTAGGGAATATGAAAGATTTCTTGGTACTGGGAGCAGCATCAGGGGGAGGGTCAAAGGTGGCAAGATCTACATGCACCAAAGGGTGAGGTAATGGGGAGAGGAAAGGGACCATGACTCCCAGTTCTCAGTTTTCACATAGCCTTCCAAACACTTCCTGGAAACTGGTTGCAAGCAGTATGCGAATAACAGGTGCTTTTACTTCAGGGACCCCATCTCCTAGGCTGAAACTTGGTCATCCATTGTATACAAAGTGTCTATTCTAGCCAGTGGCCCCATTAGATCAGTTCTCCATTCAAGGGCTCAAGCTGCTGCCATCTCCATTGACTGAAACACTCTATCTAACTCATTTCTCTTGACCCTTTCTCTTTTTAATCACAGCATCCTTGTTCTGAGCTCTTTGTCAGACTCCATCCAGTTCTCTCCTTCTGGTCTCTAATGACGAAGTCCTGGCCCCATTTCTTTACTAGCACATGCCTCCTGGAAATGCTGCCATCATGGGCCCTTACATTAACAAAGGTCAGCTTTAATAACTCATTTTCATCTTTACAAAGGCCAAGTGCTTTGTAAACCCCAGACATATATCTTTGGCAGAGGTAGCTGGTGCATGCTGTCTCTGAATCCGGATGGTGCTACAGCAGCCCAGAGCCATGTCCTCTTCTAATGGCTGTGCCAAAGAGGTAGTGTCCTGTCAACTGACACAGTAACACTGGAATACAGCAATTCAAAGACCCAGCCCAGGAGCTCACTCAGCATTTTGTTAGGCTCCACAAAATACATTACTAGTTAAGTCTATTTTACTCTGAATAGAGATTGTTTTCAAGGTACATCATAACCTAGCTGAAGAAGGAACAAACATCATTAAATTACACAATAAACACCAACAACCCTGGCTGGTGTAGCTCAGTGGGTTGAGTGTGGGCCTACAAATAAAGGGTCACTGGTTTGATTCCCAGTCAGGGCACATGCCTGGGTGTCAGGCCAGGTCCCCAGTAGGGGGCATGGGAGAGACAACCATACATTAATGTTCCTCTCCCTCTCTTTCTCCTTCCCTTCCCCTCTATCAGAACGTAACTAAATAAAATGTTTAAAAAACCAACAATTTGCCAAATACTTTGATTCTGGGGTTATGCCAAGAGAAATTCATGCCCTCAAGGAAGTTGTAAGCTCTAGAAAGTCAAGTCCATATTTAAGCATGGTAGCAGATACCAACACTGACATGATTATCATTGGAATTAAGATATCGTGCAAATGCCAGCATGGCACAATACTATGTCAATTCCAAGAATGTTACTGAATCTTCTTGGTGGCCTTAATAGATATACCATGTCCCCAGGAAAAATGAGGTCCTTTTGCAGAGTGATCTTGAGAGATACAAATGCTACCATTGCTCTCAGATATACTGAGAAAGGGCTGAAGCAGGAGAGAGGATTCTGTACCATTCATTTTATGTCAAATGACTGATGGGTAGGCTAGTGTGGAAAAGCCTTCTGCTGTGACCTTGGGTCTGTGGACAATATATGAGATGGTGGAGAACACCTGAGAAGTTAGTTCTCAGAAGGTATTCTCATTAACTGACATACGATAAAGCATCACTCAAGGAGACTTACCATCTGCTCCTTCACTGCTTTTGCTTCTTTTATTGCGGCGAACACGCCTACTTTCTGCTTCAGAGTATGACTTTTCTTCAGGGAAGAAAAAATTCAAAAGGGCCATCTGTAAAAATAACAAGTAGATGAATAAGAGCTTGACCCTGGTCAATCACAGCTGAGATACAGAAAAATGACAAAACTAGTTTTCTATAGACAGTCTACCTCTGCCTTAAATTCAGTATGTCTACACCCTGGGCCCATATTCCCTGCTCCATACAAATCCTTTTATTTTTGTTACCATTATTATTCCAGTCATGAAATTTGGGTAAGCCATTCTCCTCTCTTTTGTTCTGAATATCTAATACCTAATCCTTCAAGTCCCATTCCTCCATATAGTTCTGGGATTCAGAGAGGACAGTCATGGATATCTAATGTCTGTCCCATACATCTGAGAACTGCCCAGAATTAGACTTCAGATCACAACTCCCTTTTGGACATCATTATCATATATCCATGATTTTCCCACATTCCTTTTTATACTAAACTTTTCAGTTGTTCCATAAGTCTGTGCATTCAATTATGACTGGAAGATGCCATTAATGTCAATGTTCTTCTGGTAGTTAAACATGAAAAAAAGCACACTTATTCTTTGCTTTCAACTCTTATAGAAATTCTACAGCACTTGGGCCTATAAGACTCATTTTGGTACTTGATCCTCTACTGGGGTGTCCAACTCGCAGTCAGCATGTGACCCAGCATGGCTGTGAACTCAGCCCAATACAAAATCATAAATTTACTTAAAACTTTATGAGATTTTGCCCTGGTTGGTGTGGCTCAGTGGATTGGGTGCCAGCCTGGAAAACAAAGGGTTGCTGGTTCGATTCCCAGTCAGGGCACACGCCTGGGTTGTGGACCAGGTCCCCAGTTGGAGGCATGATGTATTGCTCAAACAATATTTCTCTCCCTCCCTTCCCCCCTCTCTCTCAAAATTAAATAAAGTCTCTAAAAAATTATGAGATTTAGTTGTGATTGCATGTTGCAATGGTATTTAATATGTGGCCCAAGACAACTCTTCTTCTAGTGTGGTGCAGAGATGCCAGCCAAAAGGTCAAACAACCCTGTGTGAGTCTACTTTCTTATGATTATGTCTCCTAATAGTACAATCTGTTTCATATGTGAATGGGCCTGGATCCACTAATGATAACTATCACTTAAATATGTAGTACCTGAAATGACTCATACTCTTTCAGCACCAGTGCCTCTTTGTTGTTAATAAATATACTTGCAGTAAATAGTGAAAACGAGAGTAGAAATGACAGTGATTCTAACCTGACTTTGCCATTTACAGCTGTGTGATCTTGGGCAAGTTACTTCAGCTTTAATTTTGTCTTCTGTAAATAGGGACAATGAAGAGTACTTTGCTCATAAAGTAGTTAAAGGGTTAGCACAGTATCCAGCATATAATATGTACTCAATAAATGTTAGTTATTACTATTATCAAAATCAATCTTCCAAACAGACTGATTAGATAGCTTGGGGTTAAAAAAGGAGAAATAAATAATGCATTTTCATCCTAGTATAAATGTGCAAAAATAAACAATTTCAGAATCTCATGTCTGTTGTATCTCTCATTAATGGAAACAAAAATTCTATACAAACTTTCTTCAAAACCCCATGATTTACTGTTTACATAGAAGAATCATACCCAACAGCCTTAAAGTACAAGATTAGCATCTTGTAGAATATATGCATGTGTAAAATACAAAGTTAAGAAATTCATGTTTAGGTAATCTCCAACTTGTCATGAGATTAATTTTAAAACATTTAGGTTGAAACAAATGAAACTCATTTTTGCATGTCAAAAAAAGGTTGAGTATCAGTAATTTCACATGGTTCAAGTGAGCAGTATTTTTGAATCACTTGATTGGAATGTAAAATGCATTTTCCCATAAAATCAACATAATAAAGTCTGAATAGGTTTCCAAATAAAGCCCATAGAAAATTACTTCACCCATACAAAAATCAGCTATTTTGCTACTGCTACTACTACTACTACTACTACTACTACTACTACTACTACTACTAAAAATCCAAACTGTATTTACAATGAAATCTCAGTCATTTGCAACTCCAAAAGGACAAGTGATGCTGGACAGAAGTTTTCTTGATAACAGAGAGGGCTGAAACTTACTACACTGATTTTGGATAGAAATTTATCTGGAATATGATTTTAACTCATGGCTTACTGGGTATATAGGAGGCTATTTGTACATTAAATGGTCCCAGTCCAGTATGGTTTTGAGGCTTCTCACAACAATAACTGCATTAAAGAGCAATACATACTTTGCTAGAGAGAAACATCAGGTTCTCCAGGATTAAATAGAAAAGCATCTAACACAGACTAAATAAAAGTAGACAAGGCTTCTTGGAGGCACTACCTCTGGGAATTTTAAAGAATATTGTTGATTTAGTGACTAATGGGAAACTAAAAAGGAGTTCTAAATACAAGGAGAAATATGTGTAAAGGTTCAGAGGAAAGAGAGATCCACAGCTTGTGGAAACACAATTAATTTAGAAGTGGTAATGGGTTGGAGGAGGTATGTTAGCCATGAGGGTTAGGGTTAGGGTCAGACATTCTAAGGGCTGATCTAGATGGGAGATCATGTTAAGAAATGGTGGCTTTATCCTGCACAGGGGATATAGCCTCTGAAAGATTGTTCCCCTTGTTAAGTTTTGTGCTTTGTGAAAATTTATGTTGTAATCTCCATTCAATAAAATGCACCCATTGTAAGCAGAGTATGAAGAGTTGTGAAAAATGTATATACTTTTATAACTACCACCCAAATCAAGACATAGCACACTTCCTTCACCTGAGAATTTTTTCTTGTGCATCTTCCAGTCATTCTTCAGTGTGACCCTCACCCCAGGCAACTACTGTCCTAATTTCTATTATTGTAGCTTAGCTTTTCCTATTTTAGAATGTAACATAAATGGAATCATACAATATGATTGTATGATTTTTGTGTATTACTTTCACTCAACATAATCTCTGTGAGACTCATCCATCTTGGTTTGGGTATCAGTAGCTCACTCTTTTTTATTGCCAAGTTATATTTTAGTGGAGAGATAGACTGTAACTTTTCAGTGAATTCACCTGTTGAAGGACATTCTGGTTATCTCCAGTTTGGGGCTATAATGAAAGGAGCTGATATGTGAACTCATGTACAAGTCTCCTTTGGGACATATGTTTTAATTTTTCTTGGATAAACACCAAGGAGTGGAACCTCCTGGTTATATAGTAAGGATTTGATGTGAGGAACTGCCAAACTGTTTTCCAGAGTGACTGGACCATTTTATATTCCCATCAGCAATGAATGAGGGTCTCAGTACTCTGCATTTTCATTACACTGATATTGTCAATATTATTGAGGATGTAAACTACTGTTTCACTGTAGTTTCTTTAAAATTTTTTTTGGTCTCTTACCTTACTGTCAACTATCAGATTTCACTTTACCTACCTGTAACATCTTATCAAGTTTCTTCAAACTTGTTATTTATAATGTTGTAGGCTTTCCATTTCATGAAGACTAACTAGAAAAATGTACAAACAGGATAAAAAGGCAGTCATTGAAGTCATTGAGTTTTGGAATGGCTTTTCCAATAAATAAGATGCACATTGTCTGGCAGCTTAGAGAGCATTTGTTTATTGCTCAGGCCCTGGCTGTGAGGTAGAGTGAATTTGTCAGGTAACCGAATTATCTATGGGTTTGTTATTATAGGATAACACCATTTCTAGGGGAAAGGAATTTTGAAGTCCAAATGAAGACTACCCCCACCCCACAACACAACGACAATTCCGAATTTCCTATACAGTCTTAGTGTTCCCTCATGGGCTCGCCTCCCATGGGAATTCTGGCAGGGTTTTCAGAGCCTTCTTGTATCCTGATGGTGCAGTAGGAGACCATGCTTACATATTAATTGTTCCAAAGGGTCTGATGTAAGCTTATGGGAATTCAAGTTCAGGGGAGTGGGGGGAGGAGGAGCAGGGGGTGGGGCTGAGGGAAACACAAACTCCTGCAGATAGCAGAAACAAGACCAGTTTCCACGGGTAGGAGGAGTAACTTAAAGTCCCTTGAGAGAGGCTATTGGTGAGTACAGGGCACTCATAAATCAAGTGTTTATTGGAAGGGGCCCATGTATGAAAATGCTTTGAATATAGTTTCTATTTTCTCAATAAAAACTGGAAGAAAAACAACACAAAACACTGCTGAAACTTAAAGCAGATCCCTGTTCACAGTGCCCTTATTTGAGTCTAAATTAGATGAAGGAGGGAGAAGGAAGGAAAGCTAACCTTTGTGTAGCATAACAGTAAGGACAAAAATCAGTGGACACTAACACAAAAAGTCTACCTTGAGTTTTGCATTCACTAGCACGGCATTCAGAGGCAAGTTGCAGAATACAAATAAAACAACTTTCTCTCTTTAAATATGGCTTCCCTGTTGCTCAAGGGAGGAGGCATCAGGAATGTTGGCCACAGCATAGCATGTTGCTCAAGGGAGAAAAAAAATCTAATTCTTTACATTTTATTAACTGATTACACCCTTGTTTCCTATGGTAAAACTACATGGTAAACAGCACCTTCAGATTACAGGCATCTCAGCCGGAAACAATTCGTTAACAGTGAGCCAGGAGGGATGCGTCCCGTAGTACCAGTGACTCTCCACATATTGTTACAAACATTTTTTCCTAATTAATATCTAAACCCAGAAAATTATTAGGGATTTTTCTCTTTTTACCATAAGATAGAATAAGTTTAATTCATTTCATCTATTTGATCTTATGAAATGTATTTTATCCATTTTTGTTTACCTAGTACCTAGCTCTAGGCCTGGCACATAGTAAGCCCCTGGTAAGTATCTATGTGTTGAAAGAATAATAGGACTATCAGTAACCTATTCCTTAAAGACAGGATTTCATTTGACTGTAATTGGACCTCATTTCTCAGGATCAGCCATGAACAGGTAGACTAAGGATTCATTACACTACCGGTGGTAATCAAATCAAAGGGATCTTAAGAATGAGAGACTGTAGGTAAGGGCTCTACAACATTAGCAAGCATCAGATTCACTAGGAAGGAGTGTTAAAATGTGGAATCCTTGCCCTGGCTTGTGTGGCTCAGTGGACTTGAGTGCTAGCCTGTAAACCAAAGGGTTGCTGGTTTGATTCCCAGTCAGGGCACATGTCTGGGTTGCTGGCCAAGTCCCTGGTTGGGGGCACAGGAGATGCAACCACACATTGATGTTTCTCTCCCTTTCTTCCTCTCCCTTTCTCTCTCTCTAAAGTTGAATAAATAAACAAATAAATAAACCCTTTTTAAAAAAAATGTGGAATCCTGGGTCTTCTCCTGTCCAAACTTAGATTGAGCAGACTGGGGTGGGACCCCAGAATCTGACTTTTCAACTCACCAAGTACAGGATTCTCATGCAGATTGTCCTTAAACCACATATTGAGAAACTGCTTTATTGCTCAACCTGTCCATTATCTGGAGACTGAAAAGGCTAAGAAGTCCCCATTGCTACTGGTAGAACAGGGTTCTCACATAGACAGTGCTTTTTATTTTGATTCTGTCATTCCTAGAGTTAATCTGTTTATACAAATTGGTACTTCATGTGTCTCAAGAGATGGTGGGTACCTACCTACCAGGCTCTCCAAAATGGGCAAACCACTGATTTTTAAAGAAAGACACCTCTTTCAATGTTCTTTAATAAATCTATTTTTCTTATTGCAGCAATGGCCATCATAACACCACCCATCAGTAATCAGCTGGCACCTTCAAATAAAATGAAAGCATTTCTACTCTGAGATATTGAAAAAAAATTTCCATGTGATTCCACCATAGCAAAAAGTGATTATCCCATCTCAGTACTGATTAGCAAAGCAGGATTGCCTGCCCAAACTACTTCCAGGGATATGTCATGGATATACAATGGATACAGAAGCTGGCAAGGAACACACTTCCAATCTTATAAGAAAACTCAAGTCAACCTGCTCTGATTTCAAAGAAAGATCTGTAGAAGGTCATTCACAGTGTTGATATCTGCAGAGCAAACACTGAGTAGTTATCATATAGAGGGCACTGAACTGGACTCAGTCTTTAAGATTACAATGATTGCCCTGGCTGGTGTAGCTCAGTGGTTTGAGTGCCAGCCTGCGAACTGAAAGGTCACCAATTTGGTTCCCAGTCAGGGTACAAGCCTGAGTTGCAGGCCAGGTCCCCAGTAGGGGGGCATGCAAGAGGCAACCACACATTGATGTTTCTCTCCCTCTCTTTCTTCATCCCCTTCCCTCTCTCTAAAAATAAACAAGGGGGGAAATGGACTTCTGCTCTGGTTGTTTCCTAGATTGGATTCTATTCCTAACATCCAGAACAGAACTAGAAAAACTGAAGCTTACTGAATTGATTCCCATGAATGGACAAAGCAAGCTGTGCCCAGCTTTTGCATGACTTAGAAGTTCACACCCGCCACACTGGTCACACTTACCTCATGGGGCCATTGTATCATTAGAGTTGGAGTCATGCTTAATGTGAAATGGCAAAACAGGACCACCACTTCTGAGACTTTGAAAGTCAGCTGGTCTATGTCATTGATGACATGTGTAGAGATGGCAAGGACAGGCAGATACCAAATATGTTTGGTATGGCGAGCTTTATGGCTTAACCATAAGCAGGGGCAGCATAAGAAATGCTGTCAAGTATGCACTGAAGTGTAGCTTCAAAAACCATGACATAATTGTGGGATGCTTGGGAAAATGGCAGCAGAGAGCAGCTTGGAATGCCACAATATGGAATTTGGAAACTTTTTGAGCCAAGGCTTTTAGCTGACCACAAGTTGAATGCAGAAGTACAAATAGCGACAGGCTCCACAAATACCAGCTACAGCCAGAGTTCAAAGAGGCATTTTGTATGTATGTCATATAGAAAGAACGCTGGGTTGAAGATTTAGATTTTCCTCCCTACACATGTGGGTGAAATCAGTAGTAACTTCTGTGAATGAGAAGAAGGGCAGCGATGTATATGGGATGTCACTGCCTCCCTTGGGAGTGTCTGCTTATTTCATTTGTAATTCTGTTTTTTTTTAAGATTTTATTTATTTACTTTCACAGAGAGGGGAAGGGAGGAAAAAAGAGAGGGAGAGAAACATCAGTATGTGAGAGATATTGGTTTTCTCTCATAAGGCCCCCAACTGGAGACCTGGCCCACAACCCAGGCATGTACCCTGACTGGAAACCAAATTGGTGACCTTTCAGTTCATAGGCTGGTACTCAGCCCACTGAACCACATCAACCAGGACATTAATTTGTAATTCTTTATACTTCGAAAGTGAAGGGCATTTTAACACGTAAGCAGAAAAACATACTTCCACTTGCAATACCTTCAGAAATCACTTAGGGTTTTAATTTGTGAACAGAGTAAATTTTTTAATTAAAATATATGTATAGAAATTAGATAAGTACCAGCATAAAATCATCCCAAATGATCTTGAGATCTGGATTTGGAAAACATTAACTCGAATACATCCTCTTCATCATGACTTCTTAAATAACCCTTGAAGATTTCCTAACAATGTTGCAGTTTATCTTTAAAAAGTTGGACAAGTGAAGGTTGGAGGAGTAGCATTATAACTAAAATCAGATAATCTGGGGAATGCATTTGGTATAAAGTAGGATTTTTGGGCCCTAGTTGGTGTAGCTCAGTGGATTGAGCGAAGCAAAGGGTCAGTGGTTTGATCCTTAGTCAGGGCACATGCCTGGGTTGTGGGCCAGGTCCCCAGTAGGGGGCAAGCAAGAGGCAACCACACATTGATGTTTCTCTTCTTCCCTTTCTCCCTCCCTTCCCCTCTCTCTAAAAATAAATAAACAAAATCTTAAAGTAGTATTTTCCCCCTTGTCCAAAATTTCTCTATCATTAGCATTCTACAAAATCTGGTTTCCTAATGGATACTTAAACCACATAAACTGCCTCTAAGCCATACTTGACCACAGTTCTGGATTAAAAAAATTAAGTATGGAGGAAGAATACAAGTGAGGTAGGTAGCGAAAAAAGAATTTGAAGAGTCAAGGATTGAGGGGCTAAGAAGCACATTAAGAAGCAGATGGCTATCGAATCTAAGATGGTAAACAGGTTCAAAACATGGAAAGGAAAAAAAAATAAGCAATGGAAAAGATATTAGGAAAAGGGGAGTCAAGTTCACTTCAAGTTGTTGTTAAATTATATACTAAAGTTCAAAAATTATAACTACACATCTGATAATGGAAGTCTAGATACAACGGTGCAAACATGCCCATGAGGGTGAGTGGATAACAAGGATGTTCACATAAGTATGTGGCCAGTGGCCCATTAATCCAGAACTGGCTCACAGAAAAATGAGTATAGAAAGTGAATCTCAGAGATCAGTACAAAGGGTAATGTCAGGCAGGTGAGGTTCTAAGCACAGAAAATTGAATCTGGACTTCAAGTCTCCAGAACTAATGGTGACATGAGGAGTTCTGCAGATTCGTTTCACAGGAAACAATTAAAATAGATGAAAAATGTATAAAGGCAACATACAGTGGGGTAATGACAGTGTATTCAATAAATGGTGCTGGGAATATTGGAGAAATACACACAAAAAATGAAACTAGAGCACCTTCTTATGCCATATACAAGAATAAACTCCAAATGGATTAAAGACTTAAATGCTAGACTCAAAACCATAAAAATCCTAGTGGAAAACATGGGAAGAAAAAAATCAGAGATTTTTCAGAGCAAAATTATTTATGATATGTTGCCTTGGGCAAGGGAAACAAAAGAAAAAAGAAGCAAATGGGACTACAGCAAGCTACAAAGTTTTCGCACAGCAAAGGAAACCATCAACAAAATGAAAAGACAACCCACCCAATGGGAGAACATATTTGACAATAACACATCTGATAAGGGATTAACATTTAAAATTTATAAAGAACTTCCACAACTCAACACCAAAACCCCCAAACAATCCAATTAAAAAATAAGCAAGGGTTGCCCTGGCAAGTGGCTCAGATGGTTGGAGCATCATCCCCTACACCAAAAGGCTGCAGGTTTGATCCCAGGTCAGGGCATGTACAGGAGGCAGCCCATGGATGTTTCTCTCTTAAATCAATGTTTCTCTCTCTCCTGTCTCTCTCTCATACCCTCCATCTCCCTCTCTCTGCCCCACCTTCCTTTCTCTAGAATCAATAAAAATAATCAATAAAATAGGGTGACATACAGATGGTGAATAGACATATGAAAGGATGCTCCATGTCATTAATCATCAGAGAGACGCAAATTAAAATCACAATGAGATACCATCTAATACCAGTCAGAATGGCTATCATCAATGAATCAACAAACAAGTGCTGGTGAGGATGTGGATGGAGAAAGGGGAACCCTCTTCATTGTTGGTGGGGATGCAGACTGGTGCAGCCACTGTGGGAAAGTACAAAACTTCCTCAAAAAATTAAAAATGGAACTGCTTTGTGACCCAGCAATCCCACTTCTGGGAATATACCCACAGAAATATGAAACACTGATTCAAAAGAATACATGCACTCCAGTGTTCACTGCAGCATTAATTACAATAGCCAAGATATGGAAGCAGCCCAAGTGTCCATCCGTAGATGAGTGAATAAAAAAGCTGTGGTATATTTTCAGTGGAATACTACTTGGTCTTAGAAAAGAAAATCTTACCCTTTGTGACAGCATGGATGGACCTGGACAACATTATGCTAAGTAAAATAATCCAGCCAGAGAAAGGCAAATACCATATGATTTTATTCATATGGGGAATCTAATGAACAAGCTGAACTAACAAGGAAAATTGGGACAGAGTCATAGATGGAGAGCAGACTGAGAACTTTCAGGGGTGTGGGAGAGTTGGGGGTCTGGGTGAATAGGGTGAAGGGATTGAGCAAGAAAAGAAGCACTCATAGACACAGACAACAATATGGTAACTAAACTACCAGAGAGAAAGGGGAGGAAGAGAGGGAATAGGGGGAATGAATGGTGATGGAAGGAGTCTTGACTTGGGGTGATGAACACACAATACAGTATAGAGATCATACATTATAGAATTGTACACTTAAAATGTATGCAATTTTATTACCCAATGTCACTCCAATAAAATGAATAAAAGAGAAAATTGAATTCAAAGACAAGTCTAAGTTACAGATATCTTAGGGGCAGGGAAGTTAATCAATGGTGATATAATCAGCAGAGATTCACCTACAATAAGTGCCTGGTGGATTGGGAAAAACAATAGAAGTTCAAGAGCTTGGCTTCAGAACTTTAAACATTATAAAACTAGAATCACCAGGGGCATAAAAGGTCTGAGAAGAAAACTATAAGGCCAGGAAGGCCATTTCACTGTGAGATTAGATAAATCTGAACCTGTAATGCTGTCTCTAGATAACTCGACATTTTACTGCTTCTTGTACACAAGTGTGGCCAGGGCCTCCCTTGAGGTACATATAAAACAACTGGTTATGCGACATAATGGCAGATCAATACTGTTTCAGTAGTTGTAAAACTGAGGGAACTTTTTTTTCAATATGACTGTTAATTAAAACCCAGCATTAGGGGGTTTCTATGGAAACCTTTTGTTTCTCAGAAGAATATTCCTGAGTTCTTGCTTATGACCATGACGATGAATGAAGAAACTCATGCTGAGTATTATCTCATCAATCTTTCCACAGCATCTCAACAGAGCTACCCACTCCAACAGAAATTACAATAAAATATAAATGAATGAAATGAAGCATAGCAAAATACTCTATTCATCAGAGTCAATTTTATGCATATGCATTGTTTGATTGTTAGAGACTAAAACCAGCTGTCCATGGAGCAATGGAGAGTTAGATTCCATTGCTGTCTACTAATCTTTCAGAGATTCAGTTCTAATGACTCCTCTAATTTCTACCAATAGATAAAAAAATGTAGATTTGTACTTCTGGCCAAGATGGAGACATAGGTGGAAACGCTGTGCCTCCTTCCCACAACTAAATTTAAAGACAGAAAAGTTTTAGAAACAAAAACACTGCCAAAGCAGTGAAAATTGAACTGTACGGAAGTCCGACAACAATGAACCACTCAGCCAGACTGGTAAAAGGGGTGGAGTCAGCAGTGGAGTGGGTAGAGCTGGAAAGATCTTTCAGTACAACCGACCCAGGAGCAAAGGCGGTTGATGGATCCCAGGCATGGGGAGGCCAAGGGCGGACCCAGTGGGGTCACAGGGCGGGGGGCTGACTGTGGTCACACATTTGCGCGCAGATAAACCAAGCAAAGGAGCGAACAGGGAGACTGACAGCTCAGGTGAGGGCCCCAGGGATGGAAATTAGAGCCTGAAAGCACCAACTGGAAAGACTTTCTCGGGGTTGAGGGGCCAGGAGAGGCTCCCATGCTCACAGAGAGTTCACTGGAGAGACCCACAGGGTCCTGGAGAGTACATGGGCCCACACACCTGGGAACCAGCACCAGAGGGGCCCAATTTGCTTGTGGGAAGCCGCAAAGGGGATAGAAATCTGAGAGAGAGTGGAGTGGAGCAAAGCACCATTTTTTTCCCTCTCTGACCCCGCCCCCACATATAGCATCACAGTCCAGCGACTGGGTTGCCTGGCCCTGGTGAACACCCAAGGCTCCACCCCTCAAACATAACAGGTGTGAACAGACCAAAATATGGCTGAAGAACAGCTCAAAGCCCCAGAACCTATAATTCTAAGCTATCAAGAGATAGACAACCTTTCAGTTGCACAGTTCAAAACACTGGTGATCAGGATGCTCACAGAATTGGTTGATTTTAGCCACAAATTAGAGGAACATGTGAAGGCTAAACTGATTGAAATGAAGGGAAATGCACAGGAAACCAATAGTGATGGAAAGGAACCTGGGACTCAAATCAAGGGAGTGGACCAGAAGGAAGAAGAAAACAACCAAACAGAAAAGAATGAAGAAACAAGAATTCGAAAAAATCAGGAGAGGCTTAGGAACCTCCAGGACATCTTTAAACGTTTCAACATCCGAATTATAGGGGTACCAGAAGGGGGAGAGAAACAGCCACAAGTGGAAAACTTATTTGAACAAATCATAAAGGAGAACTTCCCCAATCTGGCAAAGGAAATAGACTTCCAGGAAATCCAGGAAGCTCAGAGAGTCCCAAAGAAGTTGGACCCAAGAAGGAACACACCAAGGCACATCATCATTACATTAGCCAAGATTCAAAAGAAGGACAGAATCCTAGAAGCAGCAAGAGATAAGGGGACAGTCACCTACAAAGGAGTTCCCATCAGACTGTCAGCTGACTTCTCAAAAGAAACCTTACAGGCAAGAAGGGGCTGGAAAGAAGTATTCCAAGTCATGAAATCCAAACACCTACCGCCAAGATTGCTTTATCCAGCAAAGCTTTCATTTAGAATGGAAGGGCAGAAAAAGTGCTTCTCGGAGAAGGTCAAGTTCAAGGAGTTCATCATCACCAAGCCCTTATTATATGAAATGTTAAAGGGACTTATCTAAGAAAAAGAAGATAAAACATATGAGCAGTGAAAGGACAGCAAACTCACAGTTATTCACAACCACACCTGAAACAAAAGCAAGCTAAGAGGACAGCTAGATCAGTTGTGGAACCATAGAAATGGAGATCACGTGGAGGGTTAGCAACAGGGGAGTGGGAGGAGGAGAAGGGGGGAGAAGGTACAGAAAATAAGTAGCATAGATGGTAGGTAGAAAATAGACAGGGGGGAGGGCAGAAATACTATGGGAAGTACAGAATCTAAAGAACTTGTGACACAGGGACATGAACGAAAGGTAGGGAATGGTGGGGGAGGGGTGTGCAGGGTGGAGGGAAGTGAACCGGGGGAATGGGAAAACTGTAATGACATAATCAATAAAATATATTTTAAAAATGTAGATTTGTCCAGCGTATAGCAAATTGCTCCTATTTACAAATATTTTCCAAAAAAATCACAAAAAGCAGCCTTAGATGACGTGGCTCACTGGCTTGTGCACTGTCCTGTAACCCTAAAGGTCACCAATTCAACTCCCCATCAGGGAACATGTGCAGGTTGTGGACCAGATGTCTGGTTTTTAGCACATTGCCGTTTCTCTCCCTCTCTTTTTCCTTCTCTTCCCCTCTCTCTAAAAGTAAGTAAATAAAAATTTAAAAATTCAGAGAAAGCTTATAAACGTCAATGTGTGATAAGTATATAAACATTTGAATTAAGGTGACTGACTAAACAATTTTAGCTCCTCTCTGAAGATTCCAGTAAACAAATAATAAAATGTATATATAATCAAGAGAATAGAGAGATTCAACAGAAAAGAGATCTTTCTATGTTTCTGAAAGACAGAAAGTGGACAGGATGCTGACTGATAAGGAAGGGCAGAATCAGTGCCTGAGGCACTGACAGCCTGGGAGAGTGATGCTTTGCCCTGCAGGTCCCCAGAGGAATTTGAAAGCTAGAAATGCCAAGTGAGGGAGAGGGTGCAAATGAAGCATGAGGAGTTCATTAAAAACCTCTGCCCTGAATCATCACCTCCCACCCCTAGATAGAGAACCCCTTGTTTCAGGCATTCATTCCCAAAGTAAGTAAATAAGTAAACACATCAGAATATTCTCTTCTAAAGAAATTAAGTCGTCTAGGAATTGAAGTACCGCCCTGGCTGGTGTGGCTCAGTGGATTGAGTGTTGGCCTGTGAACCAAAGGGTCACTGGTTCAATTCCCAGTCAGGACACATGCCTGGGTTGCAGGCCAGGTCCCCAGTAGAGGGCGTGCAAGAGGCAGCCACACATTGATGCTTCTCTCTCCCACTTTCTCTCTCCTGTCCCCTTTCTCTAAAAGTAAATAAATTCTTTTAAAAAAGGGAATCGAAGTATCAAATAAAACACGGGAAAAAAAAAGAAACAAAACCACAAAAACAGTTGAAGTAGCTAGTATGGACATTAGTATTGTGGAACAACGACATCTACATCCTGGAATTGAGAGATTCCCTCAGGATAATTGTTTTATGCACGTGAGTGGGGCTTAGAGGCCTCATATTTGGGTAGCCAGCCGTTTTGCTCAACTCCTGGGCACATTATAACATTTCAAGACATCAAAAATAAGAATAAGATCCTACAAGCACCCATAAAAGAAAATCATTAACAGGTGGAGGAACAAGAAAGGAATGGATTGGTCAGCTCATCTGCCACATTGGGAGTCAGAAAGAACAATGGATAAATGCCTTCAGGTTTCTGAGGCAAAATTATGTCAAACCTATAGTTTTATTCCTAGCCCACTATAAATTAATCTAGTAATTTTATCAACTATTGCGGACACTAGGTACTTCAACTCTTTTTGTTGTTTTGTTTTTTCTCTCCTGTTTTATTTGCTACTTAAATTCTTAGGTGACTTAATCTCTTTAGAAGAGAATATTCTGATATATTTACTTATTTACTTACCTTGGGAATGAATGCCTGCAACAAGGGGTGCTCTATCTAGAGGTGGGAGGTGATGATCCAGTGCAGAGACCTTCAGTGAACTCCTCATGCTTCATTTGCACCCTCTCCCTCACTTGGCATTTCTAGCTTTCAAACTCCTCTGGGGTCCTGCAGGGAAGAGCAGCATTCTCCCAGGCTTCCAGCCCCCTGTGGCACTTGGCCTGCCCTTCCTTAGCTTGATAGTAAAAAGGGGAAAAAAAAGTATTTCCAGATTGCAAAGACTCCAAGTTCACTTCTCAGCCATTTCCTAGGAAGTTACTCAGGCAAAGTGAGTAAAGAAAAACAGAGATACAGTCCTGGCTGGTGTAGCTTAGTCAATTGAGGGCAAGCTGTGAAACAAAGGGGTGCTGGTTCGATTCCCAGTCAGGGCACATACCTCATTTGTGGGCCAGGTTCCCAGTGGGGGGCTCACAAGAGGCAATCACACACTGATGTTTCTCTCCCTCTCTTTCTCCCTTCCTTCCCCTCTGTCTAAAAAGAAATAAATAAAAATCTTTAAAAAAAAGAAAAATAGAGATACACACTGGATTCTGGAAACAGTGGACCTAAAACCACACACTTATCGAAGTCCAAGGATGGCAGTTACACAACAGCCAGAAGGAGCACAGAATTCGCAGGGAAGTGAGGAGGGGCTCTGAGGGGGCCATATTAAAAGAAAAACAGCAGGGGAGGACTTATAATGTTATTTAATTGTAACAAATTAGAGAAATCCTGGATTCTGCAATCCAAAAAAATAAAAGCAACTAGAAAATCCAGAAAAAAAATCAACAAATTAATAAATGTTCTCATAACACTTGACTGGAGAGAAAAACATTTAAATAACCACAATAATATAAACACTGCACAGATTTTCAAATTTCAGAAATAAGCAATACATAAAAGCATGATACTTAATTATACTGCCACATAATTATAGATAAATTGCAATGCATAAATGTAATCCCTCTTGGAAATGTGAAAAGTGAAAGTACAAATGACAAGAATTAGCAGGTAGAAGAGATGAGTGATAAAGGGAAGAGCAGGGAACTAATGGCCTCATTTTATAAGTGGAGTTAAGAGATACTGTCTACACATTATGGAGCAAGAAATAATTAGGTTTAAGCATGTTCTTAAAACAAACGCACACAGGAACTAAAAAGCAGGGTAATGACATTGGGATGAGAGGTAGAATAATTGAGGTAAAGCCTTATTCCTCACAGCGGAAAATTCATACTCTAAAATAGACAAAGCAAGTAGTGGCAGTTTATGGGGAAGAAATCCCCAGAAAAACTAAACAGAAACATTTTATACAGTCAAACATAATAATCTTAGAGGATTAGGACTGGGGGTAGGGAGGGTTAGAACAGTAAAATGTTGCTTCCATTATAAGCCCTTATGTACACAATTCATATATATTTTTAAAACCATGTGTATGTATTCCTTGGCTACCTCAAAACCAACCAGGAAACTTGAAACAGAAATCATTTGTCATGAATAAATTCACACCAGCCAGTAAGAATCCTCACCTGAAAGAGGGCTGGCAAGGGGCCATCCAAGCATAGGTCCTGATTCTACTATTCCAACTGCTTCTTCCCCCAACCCCTACCCCACAGCCCAAACCCCTACCCCAAAGCCCATGTTCCTTCTCTTACAACTGTGGAAACTTAAAACAAATTGTGCATTAATTTATGGACAGCTTCATTTTCAGCTATAGAGATAAGTTTTCATGGCTTGGTAGGGATACAATCAAGTGCACATATTTAAGCATAAAACTTTTGTTAGGTATTGACATGTGTACATGTACATACATACATCTGTGAAAGCATCTTCTAATCAAAATAATGTAGATAACCATCACCCCCAAAAAGTTACACAGACCACTTTGTAATAGGGGCCCACTCTGCCCAGTATCCAGTGCCCTTGGCATTCCCAGGCAACCACTGACCTACTTTCTGACACTATAGATTCCATGCTCTAGAATTTTATATAAAAGTAATTCTAGATCATACAATATATACTTGTTTGTTTTGATCTGGCTTCTTCAATTTGGCATAATGATTGAAATTGATCCATGTTATAACATGTATCAGCAGTTCATTCCTTTTGATGAGTAATATTTCATTTGATGCATTCAACAGTTTATTCATTTGCTCATGTGTTGTTGGAAATGGTGGGTCCTTTCCAGTCTTTAGTTACTACAAACAAACCAGCTACAAATACTAGTGTACAAGTGTTTTTTTCAATTACAGTTAATACACCATATTATTTTTATTAGTTTCAGGTGTACAGCACAGTGGTTAGACAATTATATAATTTATGAAGTGATCCCACAAGAATTCTAATACTCATCTGGCACCATTCATAGTTGTTATGATTGTATTGACTATATTCCCTAGTCAGTGAAACTGTTGAGTTACATGTTATGTACATGTTAGAAGAAACCATCAAAGTGTCTTCTCTATGCACTCCCACCTCAGGAGCAATTTCCTTTTCTTTTCATTTCATTTATTGATCACTGAGTTACCAGGCCAGGGCTGCCAAGCTGTTTTCTAGTGTCATGCACCATTTACATTTCCACCAACAATATACGAGAATTGTAGTTTCTTACCACCTCATCAAAACATGGTATGGTCAGTCCTTTTAAGTTTAGCGCCTTCTAACAGGTGTGTAGTAGTCTCTCATTGTTGCTTTAATGTTCTTGTCCATAGTGAGTAGGGATGTTGAGTATCTCTTCATATAGCTTCCTTGGTCAAGTGTGTGTTCAAATCTTTCACTCAGTTTTAAAAATTGAATGTCAACTATAACTGAAAAATAAATAAAAAAGCCCCCATGTTTCTGGCACAGGGTGGTGTGGCTCAGTGGATTAAAAGCCAACCTGTGAACCAAATGGTCACAGGTTTCATTCCCACTCAGGGCACATGCCTGGATTGTGGGCCATGTCCGTGACATCACCTGGGGGTGGGGGGGCGCGCATGAGGCAATCACACGTGGATGTTTTTCCCCCTCTTTCTCTCTCCCTTCCCCTCTCTAAAAATAAATAAATAAATATTTTTAAAAATTGATGTTTCTTATTATTTTGGATACAGGTTGGTTATAAGATATGTAATTTGAACAATTTTTCTCTTCTACTGTCTTGTCTTTTGTCTTAATAGTGTCTTATAAAGAACAGTTTTACATTTCGCTAAATTTCATTTCATCAATTCTTTTATGGACCACTTTTTGAGTGCTATACATAAAAAAATCTTTGCCTGACAGTTTATTTTTTATTTTTTTAAATAATTTTTTAATTTAATTCTTGTTCAAGTACAGCTTTCTGTCTTATATTCCCAACCCTGCCCGCCCCCCGCCCCATGCTCCCCACCTCCCTCCCATTTCTGCCCCCCACCCTTAGTTATTGTCCATGTGTTCTTTATACTTCATGTGA
Organism: Sturnira hondurensis; assembly: GCF_014824575.4. Classification (NCBI taxonomy): domain Eukaryota; kingdom Metazoa; phylum Chordata; class Mammalia; order Chiroptera; family Phyllostomidae; genus Sturnira; species Sturnira hondurensis. The sequence goes on from NW_028073283.1 coordinate 35,611, forward strand.
GTCCATCCCCTTTTCCCCTATGATTCTCTCCCCTCTCCCCTCTGGACCCTGTCAGCCTGTTCCATATTTGAGTGTCATTGGTCATATTTTGCTTTCTTGTTTGTTTTGTTTAGATCCCTGTTAACGGTGATATCATATGGTATTTGTCTTTCACTGCCTGGCTTATTTTTCTCAGCATAATGCTTTCCACATCCATCCATGATGTTGCAAAGGGTAGTAGTTCCTTCTTCCTTTCTGCAGCATAGAATTCCATTGTGTAAATGTACCATAGTTTTTTGATCCAGTCATTGACCAATGGGCATCTAGGTTGCTTCCAACTCTTGGCTATCGTGAATTGTGCTGCTATGAACATCGGGGTGCATAGGTTCTTTTGGATTGGTGTTTCAGGGTTCTTAGGATATACTCCTAAGAGTGGAATTGCTGGGTCAAAAGGCACGTTCATTTTTAGTTTTCTTAGAAAATTCCATACTGTTTTCCATAGTGGTTGTACCAGACTGCAATCCCACCAACAGTGAACTAGGGTCCCCTTTTCCCCACAACCTCTCCAGCACTTGTTGTTTGTTTCTTTGTTTATGATAGCCATTCTGACTGGTGTTAAGTGGTATCTCATTGTGGTTTTAATTTGCATCTCTCTGATAGCTAGCGATATCGAGCATCTTTTCATGTGTCTCTGGATTCTCTGTATGTCCTCCTTGGAGAAATGTCTGTTCAAGTCCTCTGCCCATTTTTTAATCGGGTTGCTTGTCTTCTTTGAGTGGAGCCGAATGAGTTCTTTGTATATTTTGGAGATTAAACCCTTATCTGAGGTATCATTGGCAAATATGTTTTCCCAAGCTGTTGCTTCTCTTTGTATCTTGATACTGTTTTCCTTAGCCATGCAGAAGCTTTTAATTTTGATGAGATCCCATTTGTTTATTCTTTCCTTTATGTTCCTTGCTCTAGGGGACGTATCAGTAAAAATATTGCTGCGTAGAATATCTGAGATTTTCTTGCCAATGCTCTCCTCTAGGGTTTTAATGGTTTCACGGCTTATATTTAAGTCTTTTATCCACCTTGAATTTATTTTGGTGTATGGTGTAAGTTGGTGCTCAAGTTTCATTTTTTTGCATGTAGCTGTCCAGTTCTCCCAACACCATTTGTTGAAAAGGCTGTCTTTACTCCATTTTATGTTATTGCCCCCTTTGTTGAATATTAATTGACTGTAGAGAGTTGGGTTTATTTATGGGCTCTCTGTTCTGTTCCATTGGTCTATGTGCCTGTTTTTGTGCCAGTACCAGGCTGTTTTGATTACAGTGGCCTTGTAATACAGTGCCTGACAGTTTAGAATTTCCATGTAGGTCTATAATCTGTTGTGAGGTTTTATTTATTTATTTTATTTTTGCACCTAGTGTGAGGTATTAGTCCAGGTTGGTGTTTTAAAAGGTTTCTATTTATTTATTTTTAGAAGAGGGGAAGGGAGGGAGAGAAGGAGAGAAACATCAACTGGGTGTGTCTCATATATGCCCTAAACTGTGATGGAACATACAACCCAAGTATGTGCCCTGACAGGGCATCAAATCTGTAATCTTTGCTTTGTAGGATGACACCCAACCATCTGAGGCACACAGGTCAGGGCAAGGTTGATTTCTTTTATGATTATATCCAAATGTTTTAGTACAATTTTTATTTTAAAGACTATGCTTTCTCCATTGAATTGCTTTATACTTGACTGTATGTGGGTATCTGTCTGTTCTTGGGCTTTTTCTTCTGTTCCTTCATCTACTACCTATCTTTATGTCTTATTTTATATTATGTCTTATGTCATACATTTATGTCTTGATTACTGTTGCTTTCTAATAAGCTTTGTGGGCAAAAAGAATAAATTCTCCCATCTGTTCTTTTTCAAAGTTGGTTTGAATATTCTAGGTCCTTTTCTTTTCTACATAAATGTTCAAATCAATTATTAACTTCTACAGAAAAATTAGGACATATATCATGTTAGGGAAAACTGACATCTTCACATTAGTTGATATTTTTAAGACTATTATGAAAGGTATTTATTAAGTATCGATTTCTGATTATTTACTGCTAATCTATATAGGAATATACTTGATTTTCAAATAGTTATTTCACATCCTGTACACTTGTAATATTCACTTCCTAGTCCTAATTGTTTTGTAGATGTTATGTGACTTTTTTCTACAGAGGTCATCATATTGTCTGCATATGATGACAGTTTGTTTCCTTTCAAAACTGGTTGCTTCTTATTTATTTTGTGCTGTTCTTCTTGCACTGGCTAGATCCTCTTGCACAATGTTGAGTAGAAATGCAAGGAGCAGACATCCTTTCCTTTCTCATCTTAAAAGGAAAGTATTTCATCTCTCAGCATAAAGAATGATGTCAGCTTTAGGGTTTTTGTAGATGTCCTTTACCAGATTAAGGAAGTTCCTCTCCATCCCAAATTAATTTTCGCAGTTTTTATCTTAAATTGGTATTGGATTTCATTAAAAGGTTTGTCTAAATGGATTGATATTATCATTCCTCTTGCTGAGCCTTTTAGTAGGATGAATCACATTGATTTTCCCCCCAGTTAAAAAAATTAAGGTGTACCTGACATACAAGTTGAAGGCAACCCAGGGGACATCATATGAACCCTATGTTCACCCTAGTTCTGTGTTCAGAGGGCTCAATAAGCATATTAGGAGAGGAGCTCTTAAGTATTGTGCAGGTGGGGAGACACTGATGAATGAACATTTTCCCATCTGTCCATCCTATTACCCATCCATCCATCCATCCATCCATCCATCATCCATCCATTTATCTATCCAGTGTTGACTAGGTACATGCTCTAGTCAAATATTGCTCAAGCTACGGAGTATTACAGAACCTGTATACCTTGTACTCCAGTTGCTTACAATGTATTTAGTGAGAATGTAAACAGCTAATCACATTAATGGGATGAATGCTATGGTAAGGTCATAGAGGAAAGTTAATGAAATCAGAGGAGGTAGTGATTCTGCTTGAGTTAGGAGAATGTGGGGAGGACAACTTCTCAGCTGGCTTTTGAAAAGCAAGCAGTAGACTTCTAGGCACAGTTGAGAGAAGGCTATTCCAGAAAACTGGCTAAAACTTAGCCTAGTGCTATATTATAAGTTTTTCCAGCCCCGGCTGGTGTAGCTCAGTGGATTGAGCACGGGCCTGCGAACCAGGTGATCTCTGTTCAATTCCCGGTCAGGGCACATGCCTGGGTTGCAGGCCAGTTCCCAGCAGGGGCGAGTTCCCAGCAGGGGATGCATGAGAAGCAACCATACATTAATGTTTCTCTTCCTTTCTTCTTCCCTTCCCCTCTAAAGATAAATAAATAAAATATTAAAAAAGTTTTTCCATACTTCCCGATGTCCTGCCTGCCCATTTTAGAAGAACTTTGCATTCTATTGAAATAGATATTTGTGTAAGTAGAATGAAGTGATTTTCTTAAACTCAGAGTCAAATCCATGCTCCAGGAAGACACAGCCTGGACCCTTGAAGACCACTGTCAGTTTGGGAAGGACAGCTGTGTGTGAAGGAGGTGAGGGTCCTGGTGAAATCAGAAACTAAGAGCAGCATCTTGGGGTAGTTGTCTAACCTCAGAATCTTGTCAATCAAGCATTAGGCATGCAATTAGAAATACTCTAGCTTCAAAGGTTGTGCATTTGCCTAAGGACCCAAATTATCATTTGCTCACTCTCTGATTACCCCAGCACCATGATGAGCCAAGCTCTACCTGGCCAAAACACAGCAAGAATGCTCCTAATAGCTCTAAACATGTTTTCAAATGTCGTTGGAAAATCAAGTCAGCTGTACAGTATCTTGCTGGGGCCTGGAATTGACAATGAACTGGGACCATGCAGAGCCCAATTCTTTGGAATAAGTAATGTGAGGAATGATTTTAGTAATAATATCCTTGGTCAATTTTTATTTTGATATGTACTAATGGTAACATGAAATAGTAATCAGGGGCCCAATCTCTGACCAGCTGCCATCTAGTCGTGTGGCAAGTGCTGCCATTCTCCTGCTTGAGAATTGATTAGAAAATGTTTTCTATGATTTTGTGTCAGTAAAGGTCAAATCCAGTGGGAAAAAATGTCTTTACCATATAATCGAAGCTTCAGTAGAATGAAGAAACTGCTCAGTATAAATGGTGGCACATTTATTTGTAGCAACATTCAATTAAAAATTTACCTGAAGGCATAGGATCTTTTGAATTGGAGCATCAAGGGTAGGGAATGCAGATGGCTGGGTTGGGGGGCAGTGGTAGGGATAAAATGGAGACAACTGTACTTGAACAATAATTTTTAAAATTGAGGAAAGAAAAAGGTATATATACCTGAAGGCAACCAAAGGATTTCAATCAACAAGATGTTCTTTATAAATAAAGGGTATTTATTAGGTTACCAAATTTTTCTGAGTTCCTATGGTAGAGTTTTTCTCCTATTGAAAATTTAATCTATGCCCACTTTAATGCATGTTTCAAATACCGTGCTGTCTCTCTTTCTGATGGAAACACATTTCCCAAGTAAGGATCCCTGCTTTACAATTATCTGCTGTGTAAATGCACCAGCTCAATACTCTTTATCAGACTGTACTTTTTTAAGTTTGTATTATGTGAACAGATCGTTAAGAAAACAAACACGATAAACATCCCCTCATTTCAAACATCAGTTCTACCGCTCTTCAGAGATGAAGCAGTTATTTGAATAAATTTTCTCAAATGGTTCTCAACCTACCCACCCACAGCAACACCCAAAAGAATACCTGCACTTCCATAAAACCCCCAAATCATTCATTTAATAAACACTGACTCATAAAATACTGTGGAACCCGAAAGATACTATAGAACGTCATAGGGACGCAAATATCAGTAAGATATGGCTGCTGATGTCTACATAGTCACAGTTTAGCATGATGGCCCTTTATGTGGGGCAAGTATCAGAGTTCATGGATGACCTTTTTAAAATGGACATGCACAGTGCTGAGCCCACCACCCAGGGAAGTAAAATCTGAAGTGACTTGTGAAAATGTGGTAGTTTGATAGAGATAGAACTATAGACCCATCCCAGGCAAAGCATATACAAGAGTATTCAAGCATCCCACTTTCCTCGAAATCCTCTGATCTATACAATGGGAATAACACTCCTCTTCTGGGGTTCTTGTAAGAATACAATGAGAACAGGGGTGTGAGTGCCCGGTGTGTTGCAGATGTTCAGTAGCTGTTAGTGACATTCTTGTATTAACATTCACAATAAGATTTACTTAACCAATTAACACTTTTCACCTACTGTGACCCCAAAGGAATGGTACATAGAATGGATTAAGATGCAATCGCAATTGAAGGGAGAAAGGCCAGTATGGGAAAGGGGTAAAAGGACGGTATACTTGGAGAGGGACAACCCAACTTCGGGATACAGGGCAATCAAAATCAGATGCGGCTAGAAGTTCTAGAACACATTATGTATCTGTTAGTCATGTGATAGGAAAAGGAATTAAAGACACTGGTCACCTGGTCTTAAGGAAAGAAAAAAATCATGTTGCATATATATTCTGAGTACATTTTAGTGTCTCTTGCTATTATTTCCGTGTTTGGGTAGTGAGGAGAGAAAGTCAGGAGTGTCTGTGGGTGGTGATGGTAGTGAGGAATGAGAGAACACACAATGGTACAGCCACTACTGAAGATAGGTTAGCAGAGTATTATGAAACTAAGCGTAGTTTAACTGTACAAGTCAGCAGTTGTGCTCCTTAGCGTTTGCCCAACTGATTTGAAACTTGTTTCCATTCAAGAAGTAGCATGAAAATGTTTAAAGCAGCTTAGTTCATGGTCATTACACACTAGATGCCACCACAATGTCATTGGATGGGTAAATACATTAACTGTGTAGATAGATATAATGGAATACTATTCAGTGATTTTCAAAAAGCCACAAAAAGCCCTAACTGGTGTGGCTCAGTGTGAGTGAGGGCCTGTGAACCAAAGGGTTGCTGGTTCAATTCCCAGTCAGAGCACATGCCTGGGTGTGGGACAGGTCCCCAGTGTGGGGCATGGAAGAGGCAACCACACAATGATGTTCCTCTCTCTCTTTCTCCCTCCCTTCCCCTCCATTTAAAAATAATAGGATCTTTTTTAAAAAAGCCACAAAATGCCATGGATGAATGTAAAAAATATATATGCTAAGTGAAAGCAGTCAGTTACAAAGGCTACATACTGCAACATTCAATTTTTATAATATTTTGGAAAGGACAAAACTAGAGATAGAAAACAGATCATTGGTGTTTCCCAGAGGTGCCAGGAGGTGGGGAAATGTCGAATAGGTGAAGCAAAGGGAATTCTTTAGGGAAGTGACAACACTATGCATTTTTCAAAAAAGATAGAACCTTATAGCAAATCATAATGTATACAAAATTTAAGACTTCACCAGGGAATTGACCTCAGAATGGAATGCAGAATGTGGCAAGAGAATGTAATTATATGATATACATATAAAACCACCTCACTGAAGAGGGTGGGGAGAAAAAGCACTGACTTAAAAAACTGTGGAAACGAGGGGACTTCGTCAGACTAAGTACAAAATAAATATAGATAAGCTTGTATTGAATTTGATAAACATTGTCCCACAGAGGCAGGGGTTAACAATCCTGAAACCATTATACAAGTGCATTGGAATTGGATGATTAAGTAAATGGTTGATGGATGGGAGTGGGAAGTTACAGACCAATGGGGGAGAAGGCAAGGATGATCCATTTACGTGGTGATAAACTACAGTTGGAGACATCACTATAAACTCACGATTAGCTTAATATTGACATAGCTGGTTACATATAGAAGTGTTTATACACTTGTGGATAAATGGGAGCTAGAATATACCCTCGTGGACAAACCTGACCAACACTACCTCAGCCAGTGGACCAAAGTTAATATTAATAGTGAAGAATTTATCATTCATATGATGTGCTGAGAATGGTCTGTTACCTCTCAGGTCTTCCTTCCCGAAACCTATAACCCAAGTCTAACCACGAGGAAAACATCAGACAAATCCCAATGGAGGGACATTCAACACAATAACCGACCATTACATTTCAAAACTGTGAAGGCCATCGAACACGAGATTACTCTAAGAAATGGCCAAAGTCAAGAGGACACTAAGGAGACATGATAGTATATGTGGTAGGGTGTTCTGGATAGGAACTTTTAAGAGAAAAAGGACATTAGGTAAAATCAAAGGAAATATGAATAAAGCATGAGTTTTAGCTAATAATAATATCAGTATTAGTTTATTTAATATGGCAAGTGTAGCATATTTATGTAATAAGAAGCTAGGATACCATGCACAAGTTATATGGAAATTCTGAACCATCTTTGCAACTTTTCTGAAACTCTAGAACTACACTAAAATAAAAAGTTTATTTAAAATATTGTATTCAGACTTATGCCAAGATGGAGGCGTAGGTGGAAACACTGTGCCTCCTCTCACAACCAAGTTTAAAGTCAACAAAGTTTCAGTAACAAAAACACAGCCAAAACACAGAAAATTTAACTATACGGAAGTTCGACAACAACAAACCGTTCAACCAGACTGGTAAGAGGGGCGGAGCCAGCAGCGGAGCAGAGTCTGGCAGGAGAAATCTCCCTACCTAGGTGCGCAGGCAGCCGTAGGCAGATCCCAGGTGTGGGGTAGCAATGGGCGGACCCAGTGAGGGCGTAAGGCGGCAGGCTGACCACAGTCACACATTTGCGCACAGATAAACCAGTGAAGGAGTAGGCAATGAGACAGACTGCACAGGCCCAAGCGGCGAGAAGCAGCAGAGGGGACCACCATTGCCCCTCTTGAACCCCACCCCACATAGAGCGTCACAACTCAGCAACTGAGTTGCTCCACCCTGGTAAATACCTAGGGTTCCTCTCCTCATACGTAACAGGTGCAAACAGACCAAAACATGGCTAAAGAAGAACTCAAAGCCCCAGAGCCGATAACTCTCAGCGACCAAGAAATAGCCAACCTATCAGATGCACAGTTCAAAACACTGGTGATCAGGATGCTCACAGAACTGGTCAATTTTAGTCACAAATTAGAGGAACAAATGAGAGCTAAACTAATTGAAATGAAGGGAAATGCACAGGAAACCAATAGTGATAGAAAGGAAACGGACTCAAATCAAGGGAGTGGACCAGAAGGAAGAAGAAAACAACCAAACAGAAAAGAATGAAGAAACAAGAATTCGAAAAAATCAGGAGAGGCTTAGGAACCTCCAGGACATCTTTAAACGTTTCAACATCCGAATTATAGGGGTACCAGAAGAGGGAGAGAAACAGCCACAAGTGGAAAACTTATTTGAACAAATCATAAAGGAGAACTTCCCCAGTCTGGCAAAAGAAATGGACTTCCAGAAAATCCAGGCAGCTCAGAGAGTCCCAAAGAAGTTGGACCCAAGAAGGAACACACCAAGGCACATCATCATTACATTAGCCAAGATTAAAATGAAGGAGAGAATCCTAGAAGCAGCAAGAGATAAGGGGACAGTCACCTACAAAGGAGTTCCCATCAGACTGTCAGCTGACTTCTCAAAAGAGACCTTCCAGGCAAGAAGGGGCTGGAAAGAAGTATTTCAAGTCATGAAATCCGAACACCTACAGCCAAGATTGCTCTATGTAGCAAAGCTTTCATTTAGAATGGAAGGGCAGAAAAAGTACTTCTCAGATATGGTCAAATTCAAGGAGTTCCTCATCACCAAGCCCTTATTATATGAAATGTTAAAGGGACTTATCTAAGAAAAAGAAGATAAAACATATGAGCAGTGAAAGGACAGCAAACTCACAGTTATTAACAACCACACCTAAAACAAAAGCAAACTAAGAGGACAGCTAGATCAGTTGTGGAACCATAGAAATGAAGAACACATGGAGGGTTAGCAACAGGGGAGTAGGAGGAGGAGAAGGGGGAAGAAGGTACAGAGAATAAGTAGCATATAGGGTAGGTAGAAAATAGGGGGAGGGCAAGAATAGTAGGGGAAATATAGAATCTAAAGAACTTGAGACACGTGGGCAGAAACTAAAGGTGGGGAATGGTGGGAGAGGGGGTGTGCAGGGTGGAGGGGAATTAGAACAATTGTAATGGCATAATGAATAAAATACATTTAAAAGTATTGTATTCAGATGTTACTTAGCTAGAAAACAACTGGACAAACATTAAGATAAAACCAGAACTTGGAAAAACAATGGTGAAGATGATGATAAGGAGGAGGAGGAGGAGGAGAAAAGGATGTTTTCAGAGTGGGATCACCCTAAAGATCCTAACACAAAGGAAAAGAAGAAAAGTATGCATACAAAAGGAGCTCCTTTAACTGCAGTGACATGCAAAATCTTATCTGGTGAGGTTAAATAGCAATGCTCTGGAATGTCACCGTTAGCACAACAGAAATTAGCCAGATAACTTAGCCTGCAGTTACCTCCACACTGATTTGTTTTCTGAAGAACCACATTCCAAAGTTTGCACACATCATGAAGCCTACAAAAATTTATTTTTGTGTCTTTTTATTCTTCAGATAATGCTCCGATCAAACTTTTGGAGATATGAAGTACTATTTGGAAGTTCCTTCTTGGAGATTCCACACATAAATACTATGCCTTCTGATATGTTTACAATTCCAAGCAGCATCCAAGATTTTCTGGGCTCTGGATGTTGTCCTGGTTTTGGAGCTTTACAATTGATCCAAGAGGAAGGGCTCTTCTATGGCCACTGTTGGAATTAAACTTCGAGATCCTCACCATCACCACTGAAGGCAAAAGTATGTAGGCTTGCGTACTAGGCTGGACTTGAACGATGCCAGAATAATGTAAAGCATGAGACTGTTGGAGAGGGAGATCGGGGTGCAGGGGTGTCAGATGGTTATTTCACACCAAGTACTTATTAATCTGGATGGGACTAGGGTTATAAGTGTCTGTGATTGTCTCCTTGAGAAACAAGTTGGCGGTCTTCTGGTTCTGAATTTCCCTGAAATATTTATTCTGTTATTCCTTTGGGTAATTATAGCTTATTAGCCCTACTTATATTCTCATGTTGCATAGTAAATTGTTCTCCTTTCCCCTCGGTGTTTATGCCCTTCAGACAGTTGTATCCCCACCCCTTCTCCCCTTAGTCATCACTTAACTAAATTGTATAGACAAAATTCTTTTAATCTTTGCTCATAAATCAATCCCTCTGCCCCCTTAATCATTTTTGCTACTCTTCTCTGAACTCTCTCCAATTAATCTATATCTTTTCAGTTAATGAGTTTGGAGAAGCTGAGTAACCCAGGTGTGATCCTAGTTGTGTTTCCTGTCTATATGTTTAATAAATGCACCCATGGGTCTTTTGTAATGGGAACCAAAGAAAGTAATATGTGAACCATGGCTTTTCTGCCATGCATTTTATAGTACTCCAAGTGGTTAATTAACTTGGAGATACAGGGTTCATCATTAATGGCCATTTCTCAAGTTTCCAGTCCTGGTAGACCACGAAATCCATTACAGTTCCTGCTGTTAACCAACCAGTCACAAATACTTCAAGTATCTATCAAAAATAAATCTATTTAGGTTGATCCTACCAGTTACTTTGAAAATAACTCTCTGCTTAATTCTTCCAGAGGATTCCAACCGCACCCCCTAACTCTGCCCCAAGCCAGTTTGTGTGTATTGAGCTGAGTGTGCTCTCTGGAGAAACCGAGATGAAGAAATGGTTGAAAAAACAAAGGAAATCAACTCACTTGACTGTTAAAGGTGTAAAGGTTCTTTTTGGAGGAAAAGGTAATATACTTTCAGAGAACTGTCACTTTACGGTAAGGCAGATTATTTCAGAATAATGATTTCTTTCCAGAGAGTGTAACTTACCTTTCACCTTCAATAGGGATTCAGCTTCCTTTAGCAGAAATGATGGGGAAGTCTACTCTCGATTTGGGGAAATAATTCAGTTTGGGGGTAATTCATCCCCACCAGTACTTCACCATCATTAATTCCCTTCCACATCCTTCCTTGCTGATATTACTGCACTCTGCCCAGTGTGGTTACACCCAAGAGAATGTATCTAACATTATGTAACATTTACAAATTACTAGGCATTACAGAAAAGGCTGCATACTAAAAGAAAACCTCCAAGTACATTTCATACTTCCATAGGAGTTGATCTTTTTGCAGTAGTGAAACACAAGGTGCATGAAAACCTGAGACAGACTTAAAACATACTGTATTTAAAATGCTATTATTAAAGAAATAGAATACCCAAATGACAGGGAAATTAGGAGTAAAGGGGTGATTAGCATAAAATAGAGTTAAGTTACGATGATTTGATAGAAAAAATGAAGAGTGAAATTAGGCAATTTTCCTCCTCTGGCATGTAGTTTTTGATAAGAAAATGTCTTCAAAAAGTAGCTAAAGGAAGATTTGAGGCTTACCTGCAGATAACATTCATTCATGTAATAATATTCCTTTGTCTATTAGGACAAATACCATGAGGTGGGCTTCACAAACTAACTATGGTTCTGAAATAGTCTTTTAGTTTTGAGTTCAAACACCTTAACCTATAAGATCAAATTTGCAAATAGAAATATAACCCATTGAGGGGAAGAAAATATATTTTCTGCAAGTAGAAATCATGTTTTTTAAACACTTTTAAAACATTTTATTTATTCATTTTTAGATAGAGGGGAAGGGAGGGAGAAAGAGAGGGAGAGGAAACATCAATATGCAAGAGAGATATTGATTGGTTGCCTATTGCCAGCCTTCAACGAGGGACCTGGCCTGAAACCAAAGCCTACTCAAAAATAAAAATGAGCCCTGGCTGATGTGGCTCAGGGGATTGAGTGCAGGACTGTGGAGCAAAGGGTCGTTGGTTGGATTCCCAGTCAGAGCACATGCCTGGGTTGTGGACTATGTTCTCTGGGAAGGGTATGCAAGAGGCAACCACACATTGATGCTTCTCTCCCTCTCTTACCCTCTCTCTAAAATAAACAAAAAAACAAACAAATAAAATGATTTAATACAGAAGTTTCAGGACCCAGAGAACAATTTTCAAGTACAGTAAACAAAGGGACAGTACTCTGGATAAAAACAATGTAAATGATGGGTGTTCCCAAGATCTGTGCAGATATTGATACTGTCCTTTATGGACTTCTTGTTATGCCCCAGATACCATACCAAGTATTTTCATACAGTACTTCTCAACATTTTCTATGCAAGTAGCCTTAAGAGCAGAAGACACTGCTGCTACTAATGTTTTGGAGCATGTACCAAGATAGAAAATTCCTTTGGTTTATCTTAGAAATTCACACAAACTTTGCATTCTACTTTATCATAAATTATTTTTACCAAAGAAGCAATGCTTTAAATCACTTACCATTGATTAAACAGTCATAGAAAGATGGTAATACAGGTCTATTCTACGACAGTGCAGCAACCCCAGCCTTGCACATCTGACCTCCTTTAATACTCACATTAGCCCTGAAGTAGTTATTATTCATTTTTATAGATGTGGAACTTGGGGCTCAGAAAGCATGTCATACTCATGTGCATGGGCATTCAAAGCCTGTGCCAGTGATATGTACATACCCTCACTGAGAGTGAAGAATTAACTAGTTAGAAAAAATGGTGAAGACTATCTTGCCCAACCACTTCATTTTCCTCATAGGAAAACTGAAGCCAAAAGGAGATCTATAACAAAGAAGTCACATAAAGTGGCGGGAAAACTGGGATCACAGCCTCAGTCTTCATTGGGAGGACATTCTCTACCTTCACCCCTCCCAGACAGGTAAGGTGTTAATATTATGAGCTCACACAGACCCTGCACACACTTCCCCTCATGTCCACAGTTAGTTTTCTTTCCATTATTGCTTATTTTGCTGTCTGACTTTTCTACTATAATACAGAAGTCCGAGGAGGCCAAAGAGTATGTCTGTTTTCCTTGTTATTATATTTCTAGCACCCAGCAAAGTGCCAGGTGCAGAGTAAGCACATAAAAAATAGTTTTTGCACACATGGACACCTGTCATGACACTCTTTTCCTTCAGCATACTACATGGGCCATTTCAACATTTTGGTTTGTGGTCTGTAAGAGTATGGGTTGAAGACAGTAGATGACACCAAATTCTCCACACATGAGCTGCTGTAATAACAGTGAAAACATTGCAAAAACAAATCCTAATGACACTCATGTAGGGGTAGAAGAGGTAAAATTTCCTCATGAGGGTGAGTAGAATAATATATTCAGGAGAAAGGAGACTATCTGAATTGCACTCTCCAACCATCTATTTTCACACAGAAATGGTAGTCTATAAGAGTGCCATAAACTATTCCACAAAGGCATTGCTGGGGCATCATTCAGGAAAGTCTTTAGAAAAAAAATGCAACAGTTAGTACCTTCCCTCCTCTTTCACAATGAATCCCGCTGCAGGACTATTATAGGAACCTAAAGGAGATTAGCACATAGTTAGGAAAGGTTTAATGGACATGTACAGGGAAAACTAATTAAGGGGATTGGGACCAATAAGGATTACATGAGGGGAGACAAGAGAGTCAGGACTCACTCATCTGGGAGAATACGGCCTGAAGAATAATGTTATTGATATTTAAAAGTAACATATACAGCCCTAGCTGGTGTCTCAGTGGATTGAGCACTGGCCTGTGAACCAAAGGATCACGGGTTCAATTCCCAGTTGGGACACAAGCCTGGGTTGCAGGCCAGGTCCCCAGGAGGGGGCCCAGTACAGGCAACCACATATTGTTCTTTCTTTCCCTCTCTAAAAACAAATAAACAAAATCTTTTAAAAACCCAGTAACATATACAGATACTAATTTTTAGCCAAGTTAAATGCTTACTTAAAAATACTCTTTAGAAGAACACAATATAATCCAGAGCATACACAATGTAATATTTGATAATACCCAGTATAACAATCTAAAAGTATTTAACATATAGAGAACTGGAAGATGTGATTTCTTCTCAAGAGAAAAGATATCATCAAAAGAGACAAACTCTGAAATGATACATGCTTGTACATTTGAATTCAGGGAACAAGATTTTTAAAGCAACTATTGTAAGTATACTGTGGGATAAAAAAGAAAATATACTTATGAATAAAAGATAGAAAATCTCAACAAAGTAATAGTAAGTATAAAAAAGAACCAAATGAAAATTTCAAACCAGAAAAATCCAATCTGAAATACAAATTCACTCCCACGGACTTAACAGCAGTAGTCCATGGAAATGACAGAACAGTCAGTGAACTTGATGATAGATTCATAGAAATTGTCCAATCTGAACAACACAGCAAAAAATAAAATAAAATAAAATAAAAAGATCACAAAACAGAAGCAGAACGTCAGACACCTGTGAGATAGCAAACTGTCTAATATATATAATTAGAATCTTACAAAGGAAAGAGAAAATACAGCAGAAAAATACTTGAAAAAAAGAAAAAGAAAAATACTTGAAAATGGTGAAAATTTCCCCTAATTTGGTAAAATATACATAATTAATAGAGTCAAACATTTAAGATGTACAGTAAACCCCTAGCAGAACCAGGATAAACACACATGCACAAAAACACACAGCATTGTACCTATTGACATTAAAGACAACCTACTGAAAACTCAAGTTAAAACCTGTGAGGCACTGGCTGGTGTGGTTCAGTGAATTGAGTGCTGGCCTGTGAACCAAAGGGTCGTAGGTTTGATTCCCATTCAGGGCACATGCCTGGATTGTAGGCCAGGTCCCCAGTAGCGGGAACTCAAGAAGTAACAACACATTGTTTCTCTCCCTCTTTCTACCTCCCTTCCCACTTTATAAAAATAAATAAATAAAAATCTTAAAAAAACAACTCTGTGAGTAATGTCATTTATTTCACAAGTACTTTCAAAAAGGAATATAATAGGTATGAAATCAACTAGCACAAAGCTCAATAACTGTTGAATTATCCACTTAAGAGATATGTAACAATACTAAACATTTATGCCAAAGATAATATATATTACTTTACCCAAGGTTTGTGAATTCATTACCATTGTACTAAAAAATGACTGGATATAGGCATGCATTAAAAATATAAGAAGAGTTACATACATCTGTAGATAAGAGAAAAATACATAGTGTCTTCATAGAAGATACTGGAATGTTTGTGGACTATATTCTTTTTTTATGTAACTGTGATTTATTCTATTTGAATTAGAATGAAATCACTGATACGTACATTAAATTCTTTAACAAAGGCTCATGGGATTCAGAAAAGTATGTAGAACAAGTTGTAATTTATTTATTTATTTATTTATTTATTTCTAAAATTTAATTTTTGTTCAAGTACAGTTTTCTGTCTTATAGTCCCAGCCCTGCCACCACCAGTGCTCCCCACCTCCCTCCCATTTCTACCCCCCACCTTTAGTTATTGTCCATGTGTCCTTTATACTTGTTCATGTGAGTCCTTCCCCTTTTCCGCTGTGATTCTCTCCCCTCTGCCCTCTGGACCCTGTCAGTCTGTTCTGTATTTCAGACTACATTCTTAATCTTTTCAGGTGACATGCTAAAAACTATGTACATAGCAGTCCTTGATACATTTATAAGACAGAATATCTCAATGTGTGAATGGTATAGACATAACAGTATAACCCCTTCTACAAAATAAATATCGACACATTTCTTTTCTTTAAGATTTTATATTTTTTATTTTTACAGAGAGGGGACGAGGGGGAGAAAGAGGGGGAGAGAAACATCCAGGTGTGGTTGCCTCTTGAGTGCTCCCTACTGGGGGACCCACCCAGCAACCCAGGCATGTGCTCTGACTGGGAATCCAACTGGTGACCTTTTAGTTTGCAGGATAACATCCAACCCAATGAAGCACACCAACAATGATGTATTTCTTTAAAAATGTGGTTGTGAGGGTTTTTCCTCCTTCAAAAACATAGATACAGAAGAAAACATGTATATTCACAGTTCATTCTTATGGCGTAAAATAGCTTTTGTACGAAGTATAAACAGGCAGGGCTCTGATTACCACTTACTTAGTAAATCTTTAAATGGATATATGGGACAGAAAGGAGAAAAGGTATCAGAAAGTGGGAAAACACATTTGGGACAAAAAGGTTTACAGATGTTTCTCCTCTTTTCCAGACTCAGTGATTTGCAATGATTCTGGGAATGTGGTATCTAACCACCCTCGGTTAGTGCCAGGCTGACCAATGAAGACTACATGGCAACTGTGACTTTAATCTGGTTGCATATAATTCTTTTAGTCCTGATTTTGTTATGCACATATTAGCTATTGTTGCCAGCTTTGTGTAATCTGAGATTGTCTGTGTATGCCTTCACTCTTTTCCCAGTTATTGCTAAAAATGTTGAAGAGGATAGAGCTCTATAGCCAGCCACTGAATAATTCTCAAGGCTAAAATAAATGTCCAGAGTTAGTTAAACAACAAATTTCTCTAACAGCTATCAAACTTCTCTTATCTCTCCCCTTTTCCACAAGGATAACATAAGACATAGGGTTAATTCTTTTCCTGTATCCCTATTTCATGATGTTCTTCCCTTAAAGTCTAATTTAGTAATCTTACCAACAAATGATACAACTTCCAGATCTTGATAACATTTATTTTCTTTAATAATGGTCTATGAACTATTTCATTGAAAATCCTGTTGAGAATTATGCTGGGGGTATAGTTACATTTACAGAACCATATTAAGCACACATCACTCCCATCCCCCTTCCTTTTCCTCTGAGGAAATCAGGACATTGGTCCATTTCTAGTCTTATAGAACCAGTCCTCCATGATGTCTCAAATGCTGGTGATAGTAGTTTTGTGGTTATCTCTGTGGCTTTTGTCACTTCCCCTAGATCTAGTCCTTCTATACTTAGAGACTTCAGCTACTCAAAGGGAACACACGCGCGCGCACACACACACACACACACACACACACACACACACAACTTCCAAATTTCTTTTACTTTCAGCTTCCAATTCCTTCTTATCCATGTTCTGGTAACTCTTTCCTGTTTGAACATCATTTCCATCCATAAAGAAGTCCAACTGAATAGTTCTGTCAGAGTTTATTTTTAATAGCATATGAAGCAGGGCTAGCTCTTCCTTCTTCTTGCTTGAAGCAGAACTAAATATATACACACATTCAGTGGTTCTTATAATTTTTTAACAAGGACCTGGTCTTCCTGACACTTTTTTGGAAAGATTTTATTTATTCATTTTTAGGCAGAGGGAATTGAAGGAGAAACACAAGGAGAGAAACATCATTGGTAGCCTTCACATGCCCCTAACCCGGGACCTGGCCCACAACCCAGACATGTGCCCTGATAGAGAATCAAACCAGAAACCTTTTGGTTCTCAGTCTAGTGTAGAATCTACTGAGCCATGCCAGCTAGGGCTATGCTTATTATTATTATTATTATTATTATTATTATTATTATATCCTTTTCAGCAATATGTACTCAGTTCTATGGTTTTCCAATTACCGAGTCACAAATTAACTTATCAAAAAACTTCCTAGGAAGTCATGCTGACCAATGATGCTTTGGGGTATAGGGAAGGGAAAAATGATGCTTTGGGTAGAATTTCAAACTACACATTCCCTATAAACTGTGATATGTGCTCTTGTAACTTCTTGAGTGAGCACTATTACTAGGTATGTGTCATGTCAATTCTGGCATGTGTCCCTTCTGCGTGTGGGGACAAAAGAAAGGTTGAGTATGACAGTTTGGGATACTCAGTTCCTTTCTCTCTTACCCCAAGATTAGGATTATTTGATTTTGAAAATGCCTCATCATTTAAGAAAAAATGTAGTAAGTAACAGGAGAAGGGGGACATACCTTTCATTCCACTGATTTTTGGAATACATTTTTCTGAAGCCTACAATATAGATGGGACTATAAACTGCAGCACTTCCTTCATTACCACAGACTATTAAGGTGACCCACGCACTTGCTCCCAAGGCTCCTATCACCACTAGCTCCCCAACCAGCTCTGTCTTCCGGTTCAGAAGAATGACTAGACTAAAAATCCTGAGAAGTGAAAGCGTTACCAAGGCAACAATTTTAACTTTACCATATACTTATTGACTATCTTATGTTTCCCAGCTAAGTGTGGTAATAAAAAGAAGACATTATCTTTAGATAAAAGTATTTCTTTTTCTTGTGCATAAATACTGTAAAACTCATTTGGTAGCAATGTGTGGGATTTTTTTTGCCAATAAACCTGACTTTATGGTGCTCTGTCAGTCTGCACAGATGAGTGGAAATACGGGCAGCACCACGGTAATGTACCCTATCATCCGGGATCTCAGGGTGGAGCAATGCAAAGACATTCCAAAAAACCACAGCATTCCATGTCCCAGCTCCCAATTCACAAGCTCCACAGAATCCAATTCAAATGGCAGATGTGCCAGTATGATGTCCAGAGGACAGAATAGGGAGGCAGACAGTTGCAAATTTCACTTTGGGCAAGTACTATCATCAATTGCTTTAAAAAAATGGAATTAGCCCTGGCTGGTGTAGTTCAGTGGAGTGACTGCTGACTTGCCAAACAAAGGGTTGCCAGTTTGATTCCCAGTCAGGACACATGCCTGGGTTGTAGACCAGGTGCCCAATTAGTGGTGCTCTAGAAGCAACCACACATGGATGTTTATCCCCTCTCTCTTTTTCCCTCTCTTCCCCTGTCTAAAAATAAATAGGCAAAATCTTTAAGAAAACAGAATTATGCTGCTTCTTTATGTTCTTATGCTCAAAAGATTCTCCCAACTGTTTGTTACTCGGAGCAGCCCTTCTGGAGGGTAGAAAGGAACCATTCTTTGTTGTGCAAATGAAGGTATGAATGCAGGAGACTGGCTGCAAGATGGGCCCAATGCATGAAAGGTTTTGAACTCTGGTAATCTGAAAAAAGAAAACAGTGCATAGTGAATAAAGGAAAGAATGAGTCAGAAATGAAGGGCAATGGACAGTTAGGA
Organism: Sturnira hondurensis; assembly: GCF_014824575.4. Lineage (NCBI taxonomy): Eukaryota > Metazoa > Chordata > Mammalia > Chiroptera > Phyllostomidae > Sturnira > Sturnira hondurensis. The sequence continues at coordinate 54,588 of NW_028073283.1, forward strand.
GAGAGATTTAGTGTGATAAGAGGGCACTTGAAGAGTTTTGAGAGATGGTGATCACAGAAACATTGCCATTAGAAATAGGAAGGTCGTTGAGGGTTGCTGAGGTGTAGTCTATACGCAAATATACACAGATGGCCATGGAGGACTGGGTTTAATCAATAACCAAGCAGAGTTCAGCCAGAAGACTCTATCTAGGATGGTGTTAGAAGCAAATATGGAAAATAGGATAGGACTATTGACTGCTTAATTCAGTCAATAAATATTTACTGAGTACCTTCTCTGTGCCAGATATTGGGTTAGGCACAGAAGATACACAGATTTGTAGCAGTGAATAAAACAGACAGGGTTGCCTCTTTCCTCATGAAGTTTATAGTCTAGTGAACTCACCAGGAAAAGAAAAATAACACTTAGGCTGAGTCAACATTGACACAGAGGGGCAGACTCAGTGAAATGGTCCAGGCAAGAACAGCTTCTAACATACTGCATACACCTCATTTTATAAAGACTATAGTTGATATCCTGAAATGCCTTACACAGTAGCAATCTCTCAAATTTCCCATGGCTCAGTGCTATCTCTAGGAAAGAAGAAAACAGTCCAGAGTTACAATAATAAAGTCACAGACCAGAGAAGGCACTGACCTTAAGCCTAGTGAAGTGGCACAAAAAATGACTAGCAGAAAAAGTCAGAAGATTCATTTTGAAATTTCTAGGTTGGAAGCACTTTCCCATTTTATTTCAGCAGAGAAACCGGAAAGCTGAACCAGTAATTGGTTCCACTTCCAAAAAAATATTGTTGAGAGGCTTGCTGAAGTATAAAGTACGTAAACATAAAGTTTCGAGACTTCTGCTCCTGGTGTTGGGAGAGACAGGGTGAAGGCAGGAAAAGATAAAGGGCCTTGGAAATAACATAATTGGTGCTTCAGTCTACTCCCTCAGCTGGCTGGTCTTTTCAGTTTGACTCTTGTTTATCCCAGAAAAGGATAAAGCAAGTCCTGCAAAAGGAAGCATCTTCTGGCAGTGCTACTTCAAAGCTGAAAAAATAAATGTTTTAGAGATGTGTTTTCATTTCCACAAACTGTATGCATGTGGGGTGGTAGGGGTGGTGAGGGAGTGAAGAGCAACTTCAGAAGAGAAAATGTGCAAGACAACATGTAGTGTGGCAGTGCCTGTGGTTTTAGCACATAAGCTACTCAACTCCATGAACTGTATCTTCTGAAGCAAATTGCTTTAGACTGGGTTCGGCATATGAGCACTTAACATTTTTTCATGGAAATAATTCAAAGAATACAGCACACAAGAGCAAAGATATGAGTTCTACCAGCCTTCATTCTTCTAACGAATACAAGTCAAACCATTTAGAGGGGGTTCCATGATATGATCTCAGAAGATCCTTTTAGGTCTAAAGAGCTTTGAATGTAAGTAGTTTTGTTCAGAGAATTTAAGTGCCTAGTTGCATACAGGTAAGCAGTATGCCCATAAAGTATTGTATTTGATCCTGGGAGAATAGGCATGCACAAATACTAATGAAGACAGCCCTAGCTGGTATGGCCCAGTGGATTGAGTGCCAGACTAAGAAACAAATGGTCGCAAGTTCAATTCCCAGTCAGGGCACATGCCTGGGTTACCGGCTAGGTCTCCAGTAGGGGTTGTGTATGAAAGGTAACCACACATTGATGTTTCTCTCCCTCTCTTTAACCCTCCCTTCTCCTCTCTGAATATAAATGAATAAAATCTAAAGAACCCCCCCAAAAAACCCAACCAAATACGAGTGAAGACAAACCTGAAGAGATTATAGGATCAGTAAGTTTCTCTTGCTAGCACATCTTACACTCGCATATTTGTCTGAGTTAACAGTGACTTCAAGTTCCTTTGTGACCCAGAATAGAATGACCTCAATCTCTTCCAAAGGAACAGAGAAAGCTCAGCTCCAAAGTAAGTATGACACCCACGAAAAAACTGATTCAGAACAATAAATGATTGCTAGCTCCAAGGGAAGAGATACCTCCTGAGGAAAAAGGAAACCGCGAAGTTTCTCAACAAGGTCTTAAATTACCAGCTCCAGTAATTACTGGATTTTACTCCAAGATCCTGCAATGGTAACTTACTGGGCAAAGTGATGGCTAATATTGACATTCCTTCAGAGTAAAATAAGAATAAACCTAGAAATGTAGATGAAATCCTTTAAAGAAGCAATTAAAACATCAACAGTTGTTAAACTGCCAGATCAAATAACTCTGAATATCAAACAGAATTTTTTTTAACGCTATAGCTTTAGAGGAAAAGGAACTCTGCCTTTGCCCCAACATGCAATATTTAAAATTGGGAGCAGCTTGTTGTTTCATTGCATGCTGTTTGCCATGGTTTGGCATGTGGCTTTGTCTCCAGCAGGAATGAATCAGGGAAGGGGTCAAACTGAATGAAAGCAGAGGGGAAGACAAAGAATCAATAGTCAAACTCTGCACCACCTCTTTGGAACCAGCATGCTGCTATGTGTTCCTGAGGGTAGCTATAAAGTCCTGATCTCCAGAGAGCTTTGTCATTCAGGGAGCCCGGAAAGTTCCAAGTTGAGAGTGTTTGCAAACTCCCTTTGACCAGACCCTGCTCCGAGGCAGAAAGATCAGGAAAGAATGGCTGAGTGAAAGGTGTCCCCCATGAAATGGGAAGAAGAGAATAAGTCTATAACCAGACAGACAATTCATGAATGGATTTTTAAATCTCTATTTGGGCCAGCACAATTCCAAATTCAGCTTTGGCAGATACTAGAATTATTTAGTGCCCTGACAATAAAAAGTGAATGGATTCAGTTATAGGATCACATCTGATTTGATTTCAACAAGGAGTGGTGTTCTACACCAACTATGTGCTAGGTATTGTTGAATGTAGATGAATAAGAAATCATTTCTGCCCCCCAAGAGGTCTAGCAGTGCAGAGAGGACACACACCAAGAACTTCAGTACAGGATGACTGCGTGGGTAGAAGTTAAAGACTCTGGGGTATCACAGATTACTTCTCACTTTCTGTTCCCTGGGAGCCCATGCAGAAGCTAAGCTCCCTAGTCTTTCATCACTCACCGTGGCTTGCTAACTCCACATCAAGGAATCTCGAATTCTCACATGGACCCACATGGACCCTTTAAATCCTTCTTTCTCCTGCCTTTTCTTGCCAAGTTACTTCAAAGATAACCCCCCTTCAGTTTCTTTGTCCTATTCGTGAACCCCAAATGACCATCACCATGACTGATAGTTCTAACAGCACTCTGAGTGAGGTAGCTGTATCAATGACAAGGAAAGCTATTGTTTTAAAAGTGAAATGAGACACAAAACCTGTGCCAAGTTCTAATGTCCACTGAAAGTATCAACAGGTGCTCCTCAGAAAAATATCTCCCAGAGCCTTCATCTATCTCCTGGACAAATAGTGAACTCTGGTATTCTCATGCTTTAGTATTGAGCGGGCTACTTCTTATTCAATGATATATTGTTGCTTTAATCACTAGTACTGAGACAACATTTACAGTATTTTAGTCCTACCACAGGTTAAATCTAACTTTGGGGACCATTCTGGAATCTTCCCGATCACGCCAACATTGTTTCTACAAGACAACATGCAATTGCTGGACAACCGACCTAAAAAAACATCATTTGGAATAAAATCATCCCATATACTGGGGGTTTGCTTGTAAAGCTCTGCATGGGATCCCCTTTGTGTACTTAATGAGTGGGCACTGACAAAGTTACTTCTAAAGAAACTACTCAGTAAATCTCATTTTCCAGTTAACTTCTAATACAATAGTGGAGAAAAAACTTCAAACGCTTTTTATGTCTCACGATAATATCCCACTGACTTCCGCATGCAGGCCTATTCCACTACACGCGCAAACCAGAGCTTCCTAGTATGAACAGGCAAGAGAAATGAGTATGACTAGGAAGTTGTTATTTCTTATTCTTGGTAAAATTTCTCTGGGCTCCATTAATTCACTTGAAAGGCCACTCAGCAAGGGAACTAAATCTCCATTGAGTGCTCATTTTACCACACCACACTGATTGAGTGGAAATAACTTTTTATATGACAAATACATTCCTACCAAGGAGCTACCATGACAACCAAACCACTGGCTTGTGTGATTAGACCATAGAGGACTGATGAATTACATATGCCATATACATCGCACAACTGTCAGCCAGACACTTCGTGGGTCTGACTTTGCAGCCAAGATGTTAGGAATAAGACAAGAAGGGGTTCTATGCTTCGAGCATTGGGCAAAGTGTGTTACATGGATTCATTCAATTAATAGTCACGGTAGCCTTCTATGTGTGACTAGCACTTCAGATATGAGTAAACTGAGGCACAGACTACTGAACCAACTTGTCCAAGGACATGACTAGTCAGTAGTAGAGTCTTGATTTGAATCCCTGCAATCAGCATGAAATGACTTTGACACCTTAACCACCGTGCTATACAATAATGCCACTGCTGATTATGAGGATGACAATAATACAAGTAATAATGACAACAAATACGAATATGTTGACCACTTCACGCACTGTTCCAAGTTCCCTCCTTATGTGAACTCATTTAATCCTCACAAGAACTATTTATGAGGTAGATACTGTAATTATTCTCATTTTTCAAATGGGAAAAGTTTAGCACAGAACATTTTTTAATAAAAATGTAATAAGAGTATTTATTTATTTATTTTAGATAAAAGGAAGGGAAGGAGAAAGAGAGGAGGGAAACATCAATGTGTGGTTTTCTCTCATGTGCCCTGTACTGGGGACCTAGCCCACAACCCAGGCATGTGCCCTGACTGGGAATCGAATCAGTGACCTTTCAGTTCTCAGGCCAGTGCTCAATCCACTGAGAAAAATCAGCCAGGGCTAGCACAGAGCATTTTAATAACTTGGCTAAGGTCATGATACTAGAAACTAAAAGATCCAGGCAGTCTGGGTCCATTATAATATGGGGCCTCTGTGACAAAAGGTAACTGGGTTTAAGAAGTAAATGTACTGGGCTAGAAGCTTAGAAATATAATTCAGCCCAAACTATTTCCTAGCTCTGAAATCTTACCTCTCTTAGGCTCAAGTTCTTTATCTATTAATAGAGAACAATTTTAAACTCACAGGGAATAGGGTAAGGATTAAACAAGAATGTATGTGAAACTACTCTGTAGAATGTAAAGTGCTATATAATTGTATGGAATTAATTAATAGAGTGATTGAGTGGGTGGGAACCATTGAGAAATTTTCTGTATACATGCAAGGTGTGATCATCACAACATCCCATACTCAGACTGGAATTATGACCACCCTCCCATTTGCAACATGGTTTTTAGAAGTTTGGGTGATGCTCTTAGGGATAGTGTATTTCTGACAATGTCTCAAATAAAGAGACCTGAGGTCTGTAGTTGGGCGAAGGACAGTTCATCATGAAATAATCAAAGGCCACTGCAAATGGCAATCTGGAGCAATGATAAAGGAATTGCCGGTTGCTATAATTAACATGGACCATTCAATAAATCCATTGCAGCAAATCTAGCCCACCAAGGTAATGTGTGTCTCTCCCACATGTGGTTCAATCCTTTAGATGAGCAGTTGTGCTGGAGAAGAATAGAAGTGGTTCTCAAATATCTCCCGTGAACAAGTCCCTCTGAGGCTGATTGGAGGCTATGATCTCACAAAGTGCCATCCACTAGAGCTCAACAGTTCTATCCCTGCCACACAATAGCACTCCTTTAGGACTATATTTTAGAATAGAGGAAAACACTTAAAAATCACAGCAAGAGTCACAGCCACCAAATTACAGGGTGCAATTGCCTGCTCAAAACCTCAGTAATTGTGAAGAGAAAAAAAGCAAGAGAACTGTCTTCACAAGAACCTGGCTGCAGACACATCAAACAATATCACGGCACTTGCTATTCTGACCCTTGAAAACCAGGTTGGGGAAAAGCTGATGATGCCTGCAAATTGCCAATGTGTGAAGGAGAATTAATCAACAGGTATGGCAACCAGGGAGGTCCTGATGTTATTATTTTCAATAAAAAATTTTAAACAAAGGAGGACTTCTCTAAGGAAGTAACATTTTATTTTATTTTTTATTTTTTTAAAAATTTATTTCTTTATTTTTAGAGAGTGGAAGGGAGGGAGAAAGTGAAGAAGAGGAACATCTATGTGTGGCTGCCTCTTGCATGCCCCCTACTGGGGACCTCGCCCGCAACCCAGGCATATGCTCTGATTGGGAACTGAACGGGCAACTCTTTGCTTCCCAGCCTAGTAGTACTCAATCTACTGAGCTATGCCAGCCAGGGCTCAACAAAAAAAAAATTAAAGATATACTAATACTTAGATTTTATTATTTACTTATCTTTAGAAGGGAAGAGAAAGAGAGAAATATCAATGCATGGTTGCCTCTCATGAGTCCCCCACTGGGAACTGGCCTGCAACCCAGGCATGTGCCCCGAGTGGGAATCAAACTGCGATCATGTGGTTTGCAGGCCCCCATTCAATCCACTGAGCTACACCAGCCAGGGCAGATTTGTTAATATAAATATATTCACGAATTAAGAATAACTTCTTTCTCATAGTACTTTAGAATATTTTTTCTTTTTAATATATTTTATTGATTATGCCATTACAGTTGTCCCATTTCCTCCCCTTCATTCCCCTCCACCCTGCACACACCCTTCCCCACCATTTCCCCCATTTAGTTTCTGTCCATGTGTCACAAGTCCTTTAGATTCTATATTTCCCATACTATCCTTGCCCTCCTCCCTGTTATTTTCTACCTATTGTCTATGCTACTTATTTTCTGTACCTTCCCCCGCTTCTCCTCCTCCCACTCCCCTGTTGCTAACCCTCCATGTGATCTCCATTTCTATGGTTCCACTCCTGATCTAGCTGTCCTCTTAGTTTGCTTTTGTTTTAGGTGTGATTATTAATAACTGTGAGTTTGCTGTCCTTTCACTGTTCATATGATTTATCTTCTTTTTCTTAGATAAGTCCCTTTAACATTTCATATAAGGGGTTGGTGATGATGAACTCCTTGAATTTGATCTTATCTGAGAAGCACTTTATCTGTCCTTCCATTCTAAATGAAAGCTTTGCTGGATAGAGCAATCTTGGATGTAGGTCCTTGCATTTCATGACTTCTTTCCAGCTCCTTCTTGCCTGTAAGGTCTCTTTGGAGAAGTCAGCTGACAGTCTGATGGGAACTCCTTTGTAAGTGACTGTCCCCTTATCTCTTGCTGCTTCTAGGATTCTCTCCTTCATTTTAATCTCGGCTAATGTAATGATGATGTGCCTTGGTGTGTTCCTTCTTGGGTCCAACTTCTTTGGGACTCTCTGAGCTTCCTGGATTTTCTGGAAGTCTATTGCCTTTGCCAGATTGGAGAAGTTCTCCTTCATTATTTGTTAAAATAAGTTTTTTCTTGGTGCTCTTCTTCTTCCCCTTCTGGTACCCCTATAATTCAGATGTTGGGACGTTTAAAGATGTCCTGGAGGTTCCTAAGCCTCTCCTGATTTTTTCGAATTCTTGTTTCTTCATTCTTTTCTGTTTGGTCATTTTTTTCCTTCCTTCTGGTCCACTCCCTTGATTTGAGTCCCAGTTTCCTTTCCATCATTATTGGTTTCCTGTGCATTTCCCTTCATTTCAATTAGTTTAGCTTTCATTTGTTCCTCTAATTTGTGACTAAAATCAACCAGTTCTGTGAGCATCCTGATCACCAGTATTTTGAACTGTGCATCTGATAGGCTGTCTCTTGGTCGCTTAGAATTATTGGCCCTGGGGCTTTGAGCTATTCTTGAGTCATAATCTTTTGGTCAGGTTGCACCTGTTACATACAAGGGGCGGAGCCTTAGGTGTTCACCAGGGCAGGGCGACCCAGTTGCTGGGTTGTGATGCTGTATGTGGGGGCGGGGTCAGAGAGGGGCAATGGCGTTTGTTCTGCTGTCTCTCAGATTTTGGTCCCCTCTGCTGCTTCCTGCAAGCAAACCTGGCCCCCCTGGTGCTGGCTCCCATGTGTGTGGGCCTGTGCACCCTCCAGGACCCTGTGAGTCTCTCCAACAAACTCTCTGTGAGCCTGGGAGCTTCTCCCGGAAGCTCGACCCCCAAAGTTTTTCCAATTGGTGCTTTTAGGATTTAATTCCCTACACTGGGGCCCTAGCCTGTGCGGTCTATCTCAATACTCACTCCTTCACTTGGTTTATCTGTGCGCAAATGTGACTGCGGTCAGCCAGTCACCTTCTGCCCCCACTGGGTCTGCTCGTTGTCCCTGTACCTGGGGTCTGCCAACCGCCACTTGCTCTCCTGGGTCGGTCTGGCCACTTTTTCTTGCCCGACCCCGCTCTGCTAGCCACTGACTCCACCCCTCTTACTGGTCTGGCCGAATGGTTCGTTGTTGTTGGACTTCTGTACAGTTCAATTTTCTCTGTTTTGGTTGAGTTTTTGTCAGTAAAACTTTGTTGTCTTTAAACTTGGTTGTGCGAGGAGGCACAGTGTTTCCACCTATTCCTCCATCTTGGCCAGAAGTCCTGTCTTTTATTATTGATTTTGAGGATTCACTATATAATTGGGGTACAAATCCCCTATCCAATATATGATTATAAATATTTTCTCCCAATCTTTGTTTTTTTTATTTTACCTTCTTATGGTATTCTTTTTTCTCCAGTTTTTGTTGTTGTTCGAGTACAACTGTCTCCATTTTTCCCCACCATTCTCCCCCACCCCAGCCATCCCCCCTTCCCACCCTTGATCCTACCTCCCTTTGGTTTTGCCCGTGTTCCTTGTATATGTTCCTGAAAACCCTTCCCATTTTCCCACAATTATCCCCTCCCACATCCCCTCTGGTTACTGTCAGTTTGTTCCTAATATGGTATTCTTCATGCACAAAAGATTTTACTTCCAATGAAGTTTAATTTATCTGTATTTTGTTTTTGATGTTTGTGATTTTAGTATTATATCTAAAAATCCATTGTCTAGCCCAAGGTCACGAAGATTTATGCTTTTTTCTTACAGTTTTATCATTGTAGCACTTTCACTGAGGTCTCTCCATTCTAATTTAGGTCTCAATGACCTATGTTGAGTTAATTTTCATTTATCATATGACAATGGGATCTAACTTCATTCTTTCACATTCAGTAGCCCCAGTACCATTTTTTTGAAAAAGCTGTTTTTTTATTTACTTATCTTGGCATCCTCTTTTTATTTCTTTAATTCAAAATGAGTGCATGAAATTAGCACCACAGTGAGGCACCACCTCACACCTTTTAGAATGGCTGTCATCAACAAATCACAAGTGTTTGGGGGGGGATGTGGAGAAGTGGAATCTTCCTGTACTGTTGTTGGGAATGCAAATTGAAGTAGCCACTGTGAAAAGCAGTATGCGGGAAAAAAATAAGATAGAACTGCATTATGACCCAGCAATTCCACTTCTGGGAATATACCCAAAGAAACCCAAAACACTAATTCAAAAGAATATATGTACCCCTATGTACGGTGCAGCATTGTTTACAATTGCCAATATTTGTAAGCAACCTAAGTGCCCATCAGTAGACAATTGGTTAAAGAATATGTGTGTTGCCCTGACTGGTGTAGCTCAGTGGATTGAGTGTGGGAATGCAAACCAAAGTGTCGCTGGTTTGGTTTCCAGTGAGAGCACATGCCTGGGTTGCAAGTCAGGTCCCCAGTTTGGGGTGTGCAGGGGGCAACCACACATTGGTATGCTCCTTTTCACTCCCCCTCTTACTCCCTCCCTTCCCCTCTCTCTAGAAATAAATAAATAAAATCTTTTAAAAAAGAATATGTGTTGTATACACACACGCAATAGAATATTAGTTGGTCATAAAAGCATGAAATATTACCATTGTGATAGCAGGGATGAATATATAGGATGGTATTCTAAGTGAAAGAAGTCAGAGGAAGACAAATACCATATGATTTTTCTTATATTTGCAATTTAAAGAATAAAATAAACAGAATAAAGACTCATAGATAAAGAGAGAAGACTGATGATTGCCAGAAGGGAGGGTGCTTGGGGGGACCAGGTGAAAAATGTGAAGTGAATGAGAGGTACAGATCGGTAGTCAGAGAATAGCACAGCATAGGGAATATAATCAGTTATATTGTAATAACTATAGAATGGTTCCAGATGGGTACTGAAATCATTCTGGGGGTGGGCACTTTGTAAATTACATTATTGTTTAACCACTGTGTTGTACTCCTGAAACCTAATACAAGAGAATACTGAATGTCCTCTGTAATTGAAAAATAAAAATTTTAAAAAGTGAGTAAACGAGGTATGCAGGTTGTTAGTTTTCTTTATTAAGACAATATGATCATGAACTTAGTAATGTACTGTTTCACTACAACATATTGGAAGGTACACACCACATTTTCAGAAAGCATTTATCTTTACCATTTGCAAATAGAAGCCACATGTATGCTTCTTGGATAAATACTTGAAGATATGAATACTATATGGAAACTGGGCTTTTAAAAAAATATATTTTATTTATTTATTTATTTTTAGAGGGGAAAGGAAGGAGAGAAGGAGAGAAATATCAATGTATGTTTGCCTCTCATGAGTCCCCTGCTGGGAACTGGCCTGCAACCCAGGCATGTTCCCTGACTGGGAATCGAGCTGCAATCACCTGGTTTGCAGGCCCGTGCTCAATCCACTGAGCTACACCAGCCAGGGCTGAAACTGGGCTTTTAAATGCCTTTTCTAGTGAGCATCATCTAAGTGTTTTTCTGGATGTAGCCTAATACAATATCTTTCATTTCTCTTGCACACTCAATAAGTAAATGAAAATGATACAGATGGAGACTCCACTTCCTAAAGTGTATTGTAATAGAAAAAATCTTTCCTGTCAATTTTAAATAATCCTAGAAAATTCATGGCTGCCTCAGCTTCATCTTTAAACATGAATTAACAAGAAATGTCATACTTATTCTCTGACACCAGGTATTATTGTTTTAATAATGCTACCAACTCCAAAAATCTTCTAGTTCCAATAACATAGTATAATGCTAGTATCAACAAATTGAAATATATAAGAATATTAGCAATCATCTAATATTTAGCCTATAAGTTTAGTTGTTTTGATGCATAGTGTTTGAAATATTAAAATTAGCCCTGGATGTGTAGCTCATTTGGTAGAGCAGCCTCCCAGTACAGCAGCAAGGTTAGGGGTTCAATCCCAAGTGGGGTCACATACAAGAAACAACCAAGGAATGTATAAATGACTAGAACACCAGATTGATCTCTCTCTCTCTCTCTCTGTCACTTGGGATGGATTTGGCAAAATGTAAAAATACCCATTTAAAAACTACATTTACTTATACTGACCTATACTCTTCTGCAGAACTCACATTTTTAAAAGAAAAAAGTCAAGCCATTTTCTGTTGAATTTCTTATCATTTTTCTATTTTATACATACATTCTTTATTCTTGCTTTGAAATAACAGGATTTTTTACTAAGATGATTGAACTTGTCCTTAGCTGGATAGACAAAGGACTGAAATCAAAGGAACCTCAGCTTTTTTCCACCTTCTCAGAATCCAAAGTGGAAACAGAAGATCCACTCAAACCTATGCTTTCCCCCCTTTTAAAAAGACTGATCTTTATCCTTACAGAAGGAAGGCAAGGCTTTTGGAAACTTTGATATACACCTCTCCTCCCCACCCACCCTCATACCACCCCCTCTTATTCCCTCCAAGCCGGTAAATATCAGTATTAAACTGGTATAAAAACTGCCTGAATGTTCTTTCTTTAGCCGGAGGTACTTGAGCTGAAACCTTGGAACCTGAAAGAATAGAAAATTCTAAACGCAAATGTACCTTTTCTTCACTTGTAAGTCTTCTCCACTCTGCTTTTATAGAGTAAATTATCGAGGCAGAAATGGGAGACATTTTGTTATAAAAGTACATTAGATAGAAACATTGGAGAGATTCATTAAAATTAGGAGTATTCTTCCATTTAATCCTTGAGGGTTTACTGTTACTTAAACTACTGGCATAAGCTATTTGTTCTCAACAGTCAGTTAGTTACCTCAGTAGACTAGGGAATATTTCCTTTATCTAAATCTCCAGTTGTTTGCTTCTGAGAGAGGTGTTTAATGACAAAAAGCCTTGCCTTAAATGAGTCCCTATAAGTAACATAGGTCCTGGCTGCCCCTCTCTCACCCTGCTGATTACTAAGAGATCCATCTGGTTAAGTCATCAGCTGTGGAGACCAGAGAAGGGCAGAGATTCATCCCATAGTTGCCCACATATTCAGTACAGATTTGTCAAGCAGATACCTGTTGTAGCACAGTATTAATGAGTTTGACTCTCCGAGAGATAAGAACACTTATAGGCTAAATATTAGATGATTGGTAGTATTCTTATATATTTCAATTTGTTGATACTAGCATTATACTATGTTAGATTAGATTTAATTGGCATGATGGGGTGAAAAGTACAGGAACATTATTTAATAAGAAATTTGGACAACAGAAGATGATACAGCAGTGATTTCTTCAAGATTCTACAAATTCCTTTTGTAGAACTAAGATTTTAGTTTTATTTACTTCTTGAGATGGGAAGGGAAGGAGAAAAAGGGAGAGAAACATCAATGTGTGGTTGCCTCTGGCACACGCCCCTCAATAGGGACCTGGCTAGCAACCCAGGCATGTGCCCTGACTGGGAATCCAAACAGCGACCCTTTGGTTTACAGACACTCAATCCACTGAGCCACACCAGTCAGGGCAAGATTCTACAAATTTTTGACTGAGAGATAGAGTTGGCTACAGGCTCTAGTCTTTCCCCTACCCAAGCCCTTTCGAGTGGAGGTTCCATTTACATATATGTTTTAAGAGTTGGAAGCAACCTAGGTGCCCGTCAGTAAATGAATGGATCAAAAAACTATGGTACATATACAGAATGGAATTCTATGCCGCAGAAAGAAAGAAGGAGCTCAAATCTTTTGCAACAGCATGGATGGAACTGGAAAGCATTATGCTGAGTGAAATAAGCCAGGTGTTGAAGGACAAATACCATATGATTTCACCTTTAACAGGAAGCTAAACAACAAAACAAACAAGCAAGCAAAATATAACCAAAGACACTGAAATAGAGAACAGGGGAGAGTGACCAGAGGGGAGAGGGGAGGGAATTTCAGAGAAAATAGGGGAGGGATTTAGAGGAACAAATATAAAGGATACATGGACAACAACTAAGAAGGGTGGAAATGGGAGGGAGGGGGGAGGATGGGGGGTAGGATGGGATGGGAGAAATAGACAGAAAACTGTAATTGAAAAATAATTAAAAAAGAAAAAAATACAGAGTTCCATTTTTAGGTTCTAAAAATTCAGTTTTTATTTAATAGTTTATTTGAACAAAAAGTTCCTCACCTAAAAAAATGTTCTAGTTCTGGCCACGATGGAGGCGTAGGTGGAAACACCATGCCTCCTTGCACAACCAAGTTTAAAGACAACAAAGAAAACTGTACTTGAACAAGAGTTAAATAAAAATTAAAAAAATAAAGACAACAAAGTTTTACTAACAAAAACACAACCAAAACAAAGAAAATTGAACTGTACAAAGTCCGACAACAACGAACCATTCAGCCAGACCAGTAAGAGGGGTGGAGTCAGTGTTGAGGAGATGAAAATGTTTTAAAATTACATTATGGTGATGGTTGTAAAACTCAGTGAATATACTAAAAACCTATGAATTGTATACATTAAATGCGTGAATTGTATGCTAAATGAATTCTTTTCAATTTTCAAAGACCCAAAAAGACAAAGTGAAATATTTCACATGTATCTCTCAATTTACTATTTTCCCTTGTTCTGTTTTCAATTATTAACTACCATATTTGCAATATATGATGCACACTTTTTTGCTCTAATTTGAGGGGAAAATAAAGATGCACATTATATATAGGTAATATGTGAAATACGTCACATTTGTTCTTATGTTTTGTAATTATTTGTTACATAAAATATCTTGTACCATATATTCAAAAAATAAATGTTGAGCCCTGGCTAGTGTAGCTCAGTGGTTTGAGCATGGGCCTGCAAAACAAAGGATCGCGGTTCGATTCCCAGTCAGGGCACATGCCTGGGTTGCAGGCCAGTTCCCAGCAGGGGATCTATAAGAGGCAACCATACATTGATATTTCTCTCCTTCTGTCCTTCTGTCCTTCCCTTCCCCTCTAAAGATAAATGAGTAAAATCTTAAAAAATATATAAAAAAATAAATGTTGTAACTCATTTGTAATACAAAAAACAAGCATCTAAATATAAAAAAGTAAAGAGAATTGAATTAAAAAATTAAAACAAAAGATAGTTTTCCTGAAATTTGGGGCCAAATACATGGGTATGCATTACACAAGGCAAAATACAGTATAACAGTGAAGGCTAAACTATGTCACCACAGATGGCACTTTGCATTTAGCTAGTCCTTGCTATAGCTACTAATATTTTAACACCATTTTCTAAACTATTTATTTTGACACTGAAAGTTATGTGAATAACTTATATTGAAGTAAAATAAATGTGAAAAGGGAATAATTATTTAGAGTTAGTAAACCACAGCACAGAAGAACTATTGTTCAATAGAAGTAGTTCTATATACTTTAACAGTACCTGTAGCAAATTTAAATCCTTGATTGTTATGTGCTAAAGTGAACATAGAGATGACCACCTGCTTTTAATATGATGATTGTTTATATCTATTGTTCCACACAAAACGTCTGCAGTCAAATATTCTGACATGCAAATGCTCATGCATGGAGGTAAACAACCCTTTATAAAGAAACAAAACAATTAATAAAACCAGGCTCTTATGTGAAAATTTACAGGGAATTTCAAACAACCACAATTAATAAATCAAAGAGTGTACTAAAAAAGGTGCAAAGCATGAAAGGACACCTGGGTAATTTTAGCAAAGATACTAAATCTATAAGAAAGAATGGACATGCTATTATAAAAATCAGTAGCATGTCTTTTATTATGCTGAGGAAAATTCCTTCTATAATTCTCATTGGTTTTTATCATGAAAGTATGTTGAAATTTGCCAAATGCTGTTCCCCTGCACCTATTGAGATAATCATGTGATTTTTATCCTTCTTTCTATGAATGTGTGGCGTGTCACATTAATTGATTTGGATATGTTCAATCATCTTTTTATTCTAGAGATAAATCCTGCTTGGTCATAGTATATGAGACATTTCAAGTACCACTGAATTTGGTTTGCAAATATTTTCTTGAGTATTTTTGCATTTATATTCCTCAGGATACTGGCCTGTAGTTTGTTTTTCTTATAGTGTTCTTGTGTAGCATTGGTGTCAGCATAACCCTGGCCCAATGAGTGTGGAAGTGTTTCATCTTCTCCAGTTTTCTGAAAGAGTTTAAGAAAAATTGGTGTTCATTTTTCAAATGTTCAGAAGAACTTACCACTGAGGCCATCTAGTCCTGGGCTTTTTTAATTGAAAGGTTTTTGATTACTGATTCAATCTCCTTATTCATTAGTGGATATTCTATTTCTCCATTATTCAGTTTGGTACCTTGTATGTTCATAGAAATTTTAAAAACAATTTTCTTTACTTACTTTTAGAGAGAGGGAAAGGGGGTGAGAAAAAGAGGGAGGGAAACATCAATGTGCGAGAGAAACATAGATTTGTTGCTTCTAGCAAGTTGCCAGGCAGGACCTGGCCTACAATCCAGGCATATGCTTTGACTGGGAATCAAACCAATGACATTTGTTTTAGCAGGACAATGCCCAACCCATAGAGCTATGCCAGTCAGGGATAGATTTTATCATTTAAATTGGGAGTCATGGAAGCATTTTAATGAGAAATAACATGATCCACCCTTCTCCCAACATAATAGTTTAAAAGATATATTAGGCAAATGAGACTGTAGGAAGGGGAAAAGTTAATCTTGATGAAACAGGAAACTCTGAAATCATGAAGCAGTGGATAAGTCTGAGAGTAGAGCATGGATTCAATCAAGAGATGCTATGGCTGGTGTGGATCCATGGGTTGAGTGCTGGCCTGTAAACCAAAGGGTCACTGTTTCGATTCCTGGGCAGGGCACAAGCCTGGGTTGTGGGCCAGGTCTGCAGTATGGGGCATGCAACAGGGGACCACACATTGATGTTTCTCTCTCCCTCTCTTCCTCTCTGTCTAAAATAAATCTTTTTTTTAAAAGATGTATGAATAAAGCTAACCTTACATAGAACTTGGTTCCTCATTGGACTCAAGGAGTCAGACTAAGGGAAGAGCTAAGGGTGACTCCTAGGTTTTGGGGTCGGTTAAGTAGCCTTGGGACTAAAACAATTTTCAGAAGGTGACAGGGGCTCAAGGCTTTTCTACTATTTTGGACCTTGTAAAAGGGTAAGAACTCCAGTGGCCTCTGAAGCAAATCTACTAACAAGCCATAGCAGTGCTGCACACTGTTCCCTTATCCTTCAGAATACAAGGCCACCTCCATACACGTGAAACCAACAGACCAAGGCCTCGATCATCTGTTTTTTAGGATTGTCCAAACAACAAACAGGACTCATCGCATAATGGATTCGACTACGGCAATTAATACTGATTATAAAGGTGGTGAAAATGAGCAGTCTGGCTATGTCTTTCACGCATCGGTATGCAGGTCAGGCATAAACATGGCCTCCATCACACCCGCCCATCATTAGTCTTTATCTGCTGCAAATTATGAGAGCATTCCCAAGCAAAGAATGAAAAAATACATGCTTTTTAAACTTGGACATCATATCCTACCAGATTTGCCTACATATTATATTTTCACACTGATTGCCTCTGTAGGAAACTGACTTGAGGCATTCTCCACCAATTCTCAACAGTTGTCTCCATAAAGGTCAATGTATAAACCTACAACTACCCAATTCTTTGCTCATTCATTTCTTCAGTGCTAGACAAGTATTAGAAAGGTCCATAACATTAGGGAAACTGGGCTAGCCTGAAAAACAAGACACCTGTGGAAAGCTAAACAATAAAGATCTAAGCAACCAAACAACACTCTACTACCAGAAAATCTATATGTTAGGCATCAAATAAGAGCTATACACAGAAGTACTAACAGTTCACAGGCGGGAGAAATCTTTAAGGACAAAGGTGGTAAAAAAAAAAGTTTTGTGGAGGAGGTGTGCACTATTGTAGGACTTGAATAATGAGACAGATTGAGGCAGAAAGGGAGGATAGTGTATGACATTGTGTTGGTACAAGTGTAGCACTGGGGAGCAAGTGGAATGGACATGAGACGTTTCAGGGAAAATCCTGCTTGGCTAGACAACACACTTATAAATGCAATGAAACACTCCCACTCCTTCATAGCACAATTCTGTAAATTATTTTAAAGTTTCAACAGGATGTTCAAAGGCTTAAATCAATTTAGCACTCCAAGTAGAAATATTTCAGATATTTCAAGGCAAGATTCTCAAAGCTGTACAGCTTCCCTGTTCACAGAGTATACCTTGGCAAACAATTAGAAACAATGGCGTTGTCTTGAATCTCGGAACTCCACTACCAGGAAGGATGGAAATAATACATGCAAGTTTAGAATTCTATAAGTGTAGGTTAGTGTGTCTTCATAGTTCACCAAGTTTCTCACATGTTTAATGTACACAGATGCAAAAGATGGGCCCTTTGACGGGCCCAAAAGTGGGCCCTTTTCCCTAAAGGATGTACTGGTTTCATTTAACTGTACATAAAATGACCTTACTGGCTTCTGTGTGTGTATGTACATGTCATCTGTCTTTATTTTTCCAAAGAAACAGAAAGTCAGCAAAGAGAAACTCAGGGAATGAGTAAAGGAAGAGTGTTAAAGAAGTGCACACAGGATTTCATTATACAAGGAGCAAATGTGTTTCTGTGTATGTGTGGACACATGCTTGAAATGCTCTCTTTCACTGCCTCTTCTTTCTCTTTCACTCTCACATTCTTTTTCTGTCTTACTTCCTTTAGCTGAATTCTATTTATAGATACATAGAGATTAGATATAGATATATACTGTATTTTTCCATGTATAATGCACACCCATGTTTTTGTGCACATTATACATGGGATTATTTATGCCATGGTGTGTAATCATTATACCCATGTATAATGAGCATCCTTATTTTTCCCTCAAGACTTTGGGCAGAAAAAAAAAGGTATGCATTGTACAGGTAAAATACGATACTTTCTGTGCATTATATCATGCTATATTACACTATATTATGTTAAAGAGGGTATAACCCCCTTATTCTTCAATGAATTATAAGCTAAATAATCTTATCATTTAAACTACCATAAAACATAATATGTGACATACCCAAAGAAATGCTACTGAACATTTGAAATCGGATGAGAATTCAACAGTTCTGTAGAGGAAGATGGAATTACTATGGACTGGGACCTACACATGATAGTTTCACCAATGCATCTAGATTCTGAAGCTAGATTCCAGAGGTTTTATACTCAGTTGTGCCTGAAAAGCATGCCCAGAGTCTACATATTTAACAATTCCAGATTATTTCAAAGTAGATGTTCCTCATAATACACTGTGTGAAACACCAAGTAACAGTTTGCAGAATGAATAGGATCTCAGTAGGCTCGATAGGCATTCCAGAGACAAGATAAACCAGGGATCCCATGAGGGACAGTAAGGTGAGACTGCTGGAAGCAAAGGAGTTGGGGGAGTGCTAGAGTGGTAGTATATGAAGCTCAAAAAGGTAGTTGGCAGAAAAATGATGATGTTTCTTAACTGCCATGCCAGAAAGTTTACATGAGATTCCATAACTGCTGTACAGTCAGTAAAGTTTGATCCAGCAGGAACCTTCAGGAAAAGGAATTGACCACACTGACCCACGCAATCTTACAATAATGTTAATGCCAAACCCAGTGATGGGCTGCAAGCCTCTGGAAAGCTTGCCCGTAGGTCAATGCATAATCACAGTGCAATTTCAACTGGCCTGAGGTAAAATGAAAAATAATCAAAACAAAAGGGTGATCCTTTTATGAGGCTACAATTATTGACTTTTTTGATGATCAAATGTACTTTTATATTTAATTAAATGTCCTCTGCAAAATAAAAAGCAGGAAGCTGAGCATATGAAAAGATGTTCAACATCATTAGCCATTAGGGACACAAAAAATTAAAATCACTATAAATATACAACTACACATTTATTAGAGTGGCCAAAATAACAAAAAAATTAGTGGACAAAATGGTACTCTCCTATATTACTGGTGGGAATGCACACGTGCATAGTCAATGAGGAAAAACAGTGTGGCAGTTTCTCATATGGCAAAGCATAAAGTTAGCATATAACCCAGCAATCGGACTCCCAGTTATTTATTCCAGAGAAATGAAAACTTATGTTCACAGAAAAGCTTGTATCTGAACGTTCAGAGTAGCTCTATTCATATTCTATAAACCAGAACCAGGAAAACTCCCCAAATGTCCCTCAATATGTAAAGTAGATAAATAAATTGTGGTACATCTATACCAAGATACACTACTCACCAGATCTTGAATGAGCTATTGATATAGGCAAGTTCGATGAATCTCAAAGGCCTTATGCTGAATGAAGGAAGCCAGTCTCAAAAGGCTACATACTGTGTTTATTTACTTATATGTATTTCTATAATATGCTTGGAAAAAAAACCCTACAGTGACAGACCAGGTCAGTGCTAGGGATAAGTGCAGGTGGGAGGATATGACTACACATGGGTGCTGAGTGAAGTTTTTGAGTGAATCCTGACTGTGGTTGTGGTTAAATGAATCTATACGTATATTAAAACTCATTGAACAGTAGAGTACAACTCTTCTACTTCCAAACAAGTACATTTTACTGTATGTTAACTTAAAAAATTAAGTAGTAGGTATGCATTTATCAGTTCTCCCAATACTTTGGAAAGCATGCTTGTCCAAGTGTCTGGTACATGTAGCATAGGCTACTGTGGGGCAAATATCACTGAGAATCTTGCTCATTGGGTATAAAAAGGTACTTGCATTACTTCTGTCTTAGATCTCTCAACAAGTACCAAAAATTCTCGTCATAACTGTGAGTTCTCCTTCATTTTTCCAAATGTCATTGCACAGGATAAGTCTCCTATGAATCAGTTGTTCAAAAGTACCCAGTGCTCTACTCTCATTAACATGTAACAGGCTACTTAAGTGTCTGCCACTCTCACAGACTCAAAATGTTCTTCTCGTCTCCAGTTTTGCAGTGAACATTATTAGGTAAGAATAAGGGAGATTCAGGTTTGGGGATGATATTGACAGGTTCCAAAGTACAATTTTTTTCTCAGAACCTGAAGAGAACAAGACTCCCTGACAGTACTTCTCAGGAAATAATTAGACAAATGTTTCTGAGGATTTCCCAGGTGCTCAGACTCTCCCACATATTTATGGAGTTTTACATTTGGGAATGTAGGAATAAACCAATATTCCTTCTCAATACTAATGAGTCAAATGGGCGGAGGCTGGAACTACAATTTTGTTGTTGTTTTCTAACACAGGCAGTCCCTTCTCAACTTTTTGTTATGTTTTTGGTGATGAATGGAATTACTAACAGACAATGACATGAAGAAAATGTCATGAGTTCTATTTCCCTTTAGCCCCATTGTTAAAAGTAACTGCTTATTTGAACAATTCTGCCTCGAGCCTAACCATTAGTATCCAGACCATGTCTGAATGTCACAAACACTGACTCCTGTATTAATTATCTATTGTAGCTTCACCAATGAACTCCAATACTGAAGTGTCCTAAAACAATAAACAGGTATCATCTCACAAGGTTTATGGGATCAGAAATTCAGGAGCAGCTTTTAGCTAAGTATTGGGTTGGCTGAAAAGGTCATTTGTTTTTTCCCATAAGATGGCTCTAGTAGAAGTTAGGTGTCCAACTTCATTGAAAACAATTTTGTTACATTGCATCATGAAAGCTGTCATATCAGAGTGCATTAAAAAACTTACTCAAAATTGGTAAATTTTTGTGTAGCCATTTTAATATTGAAGATGGAAGAAAATAATCAACATTTTCAGCATACATTGTTTTATTGTTTCAAGAAAGGTAAAAATGTGACTGAAACATAAAAGCTTTGTGCAGTGTGTGCAGAAGGTGCTGTGACTGCTTGAATGTGTCTAAAGTGGTTTGTGAAGTTTTGTACTACAGGTTTCTCACTAGGGGATGTCCCACAGTTGGGTAGACGAGTTCAAGTTGACAGTGATCAAATGGAAACATTAATTGAGAACAATCAATATTCTACCACACAGGGGATAGCTGGCATACTCAAAATATCCAAACCAATGAAGTTATTGGTGAAAATGAAAAATGTGCCTGTCTTTTATTTTACAAAAAAACCCCACATGGACTTTTTGGCCAACCCAATATTTCTGTCCTTAAGGTTCTAAGCAAGGTGTCAGGTGGGGCTGAAGTCATCTGAAGACATAACTGGGGTGGGAGAAATCTTCTCCAATGGTACACTCACCTGGCCGTTGACAGAAGAGCTCATCTGTTCTCTGGTTACTCACAGGACACCTTAATTCTAGGCTCCCCAAGGAATGGTTGGTACCTGTATGAGTATTGGTTTCCTCCAGAACAAATGCCCAAGAGGTAGTAAGGTGTTGCATAAGTTTTTATAATCTATCCTTGAAAGGCTTACTTCATCATTTCCACAATGTTCTACAAAGATCAGCCCTATTCATTCTGGGAAGGAAAAACAACAGGGACTTGAAATTACCAGGAAATTGGGATAATTAGGGGCCATCTTGGAGGCTTGCTATAACAACTCCAGACAAAGAAAAGAGTTTCATAACTTCTCCAGCTAATAGATTTGATCAAGGCCAGAGGTAGCCAATTAACCCTGGAAAATAAGGCAAACTCAGAAACGACAGCTAAGGTTGCTAATTGTTCATTCTCATTAGGATGGCGAGTGTTTGACAGATAAAGCCCTAGACAGGTAAGGTTGAAGCTATAATTAGGCACCAGGAGACAAAGGCACATCAAAAAGAAAAATGAAGAGTAAGTATTCTGAAAATCCACAAAGGAATAGAGACCAATTTCACTGATTTCCCAATTAGCCAAATGTATGAAAAATGTGTCCAAAATTCAGACAGATCTGACATAAAAAGACCATCACTAAAACCAACTGTAACAGAAGTAGATGTGAAAGGTTATCCACAAAATACCATATAAGTAGAGTCACTGTTTCTAATTAAGTATGAAAATGAAATGTTTTCTTCCTGTTCAACCATGTTTGAGGTCCAGCTACAGTAATATATGAACATGCTGGGATACATCTAGAGTTTCTAGGAGAATAATTCCAGTTGAATACACTCTGCATGCTATATTCTGAGTCCTATGAAAAGCCAAGTTTATAGGGTTACCAACTGGTGATAATTACTTATTTTCCTTTTCCTCATTTCCTTTTTCACCACTCATCAAGACTTTAATTACATATTCCAAGAGAATCAAATTTAAGTCTCAAGAGAAGAAAAATATTTATGCTGAGGTCACACCTGGGAAACAATGAGTGGAACGACTCTGTCGCTGATGTCAATTATGTCAGGTGGCAGTGGGAAAGGTCACCACTATGGCAGGTTTCATTATCCTCCTTTCATGACATGTTTTATAGGGTTGAATGAATTGTTCTTGTGGGACTTCAGAGACAGAAGCAGATGTGGAATGTTCGAAGCTAATGTCCGCAGAGGGAAAACATATGCAAGCCAAAGTTGTGGAGAGCCAACTTAAAACTATTGAGAAAAGGAGCACTGCATTACAGGATTTATTTTGCAAGGTCTAGGAGGACTGGACTTATCAAAATTTTGTAGGCTAATAAATTGTGTCCAATTCTGGCCCTGATGGGTGTGGTCCAGAGGACTGAGTGCTGGCCTGTAAAGCTAAGAATGGCAGATTCAATTCCTGGTCAGAGCACATGCCTGGGTTGCAGGCTGGGTCCCCAGTGCGGGGTGTGTGACAGGCAATCACACATTGATGTTTTTCTCTCCCTCTCTTTCTCCCTCCCTTCCCCTCTCTCTAAGACTAAATAAATAAAATCTTTAAATTTATTTTTGTGCAATTCTACTCAAGGCTGAGGTTTAAGGACTACAGGTAGACACACCCTGTGTAAAAGTGCTGGGGAACTCAGCTGGGGCAGGGAAAATTCACAGAGTACCAGCCATTCACATACCCCGATTTCTATGAGATCAACAACAACACAGCAGCCTTAGACCAGATCCTTTATTTCTTACCATTTATATAAAAGGCCCTAATCAAACTCCATTTGGATTTTTCAGAAGACAAAAAAGAGTGATTCTAATTAGTAAGGTTTTTCAGAGTCTATCTTTCAAAGACATAAAAATAGTTAAGGTTTTCACATCCTTTCTTTAAATTTTCCATCTTAATTGGGTGAAAATTCTACCTGAGCTCTTTTCTTGATGACTACAAACCATAAAAGGCTGTTACAAATACACTATAAACTACATTTATTTCTCATTGTACAGTGTCCAGCAGAAGCAAGGCCTGCTCGAGTATGCTTGGTATGGAAATAATATGGGTGTAATAGTTTATAGTTTTTTGTGTGTTTTTTTAAATTTTTTAAAAGATTTTATTTATTTATCCTTAGGGGGAAGGGAAGGAGAGAGGGAGAGAAACATCAATGTATGGCTGCCTCTGGTGAGTCCCCTACTGGGAACTGGACTGCAACCCAGGCACGTGCCCTGACTGGGAATTGAACCATTATCGTCTGGTTTGCAGGCCCGTGCTCAATCCACTGAGCCACACCAGCCAGGGCAATAGTTTATAGTTTTAATTTGAACATTTCACCTAAAATGTCATGGTGTGCTTGAGTGTGATAGTGTTCTATATCATGCTTATTGAGTTTCATGCTTATGAGTTTGTAATAAAAGACTTTATAATACAAAGGGGCATTGTTTGTGCTGTACCTTGTATTTTTCCTCTCTGTCCTCCATTTTTAAGGGAGTTATCTTATTTACATTCAGCTTCATTTTATTGATGTCTGCATAATCTGATTCCTTGTGTGATACTTTACAGTTTCCAAAGTACATCTATGAGGTAAAAGCAGGGCAAGATTTATCATCCTCATTTCACAAATAAGGCACCTAACTTACCCATGTAATACAGATCAGACTTGGTATATAAAAAACTGATCTCCTAACTTCAAATCCACTGTGTTCTCCACTGTACTGAAATAGTTTACATCACTAAATAAAAGGTATGGGAAATGTCTCAAGAGGGAAGTAGTCAAATGGAAGGGAATAAGGACAACCTGTTAAAATTCTAGTCTTAGTGAAAGAATAAAAGGAGCTAATTTGGAGTGTTTAGGGATTGCTCCAGTGGTTTGCTGGGAGCTGTATCTTAATTTCTTATATACCTTTGGTCCTTTACTTTTATTAAATGCAGCTAATCCGTAAGATATTTTAATGCACATTCCTCATTATATGTAATGTATACAACAGCGTGCAATCTCTACTCTTGAAGAAGATACATGCTTAGTAACCAAATTGTTCAAAGATATGAATCCAGTCCATATTGGAGATGGTAAACAAAATTTTTTGTCAATATGCCCACACTTTTATGGTCAATTAATATTTGACAAAGGAGGCAAGAAAGTACAATGATGCAAAGATAGTGTATTAAATAGTGTTGGGAAACTTGGACACATATGTACAAAAATATGAGCCACCTTCTTACACCATACAAGAATAAACTGCAAATGGATTAGAGACTTAAATGTTTAGCTCAAAACCATAAAAATGTTTGAAGAAAACATAGGTAATAAAATCTTGGACATTTCTCATAGCAGTATTTTTTCTGATATATCCCTGTAAGAAAGAGAAACCAGTGGGACGACATCAAACTAAAATGTTCTTGCTCAGCCAAGGAAATCATTAACAAAATGAAAGGACAATCCAATGAATTGCAAAACATATTTGTCAATGTTATATCTGATAAGGAGTTAATATCCAAAATTTATAAAGAATGTATAAGGGGATAAGGAGATGAATTGGTAATGGAAAAAATACAATAAAGATCAAAGTTTAAAAAACTTATGAAATAAAACATCAAACAAACAAATTAAGAAATGGGCAAAGGGCCCTGGTTGGTGTGGCTCAGTGGATTGAGTGCCAGCCTGTGAACCAAAGGGATTCCCAGTTAGGGCACATGCCTGGGTGGCGGGCCAGGTCCCAAGGAGGGCGTGACAGGCAACCGCACATTGATGTTTCTCTTCCTCTCTTTCTCTCTCACTTCCACTCTCTCTACAAATAAATAAGATCTTTAAAAAAAGAAATGGGCAAAGGAAGTGAATAGACACTTCTTCAAAGAGGACATACTGCTGGCCAAGAGACGTATGAAAAGATGCTCAATGTCACTAATCACAGAAATGCAAGCTAAACCTACAAGGATATATCACTTCACACCTGTCAAAATGGCCATCATCAATTAGTACACAAATGACAAGTGCTGGCAAGGATGTGGAGAAAAGGAAACCCTAGTGCACTGTTGGTGGGAATGCAGACTGGTGCAGCCACTGTGGAATGCAGTATGAAGAAACCTCAAAAAATTAAAAATGCAACTGCTTTATGACCCAGTGATTCCACTTCTGGAAACTGGAAACATGAATTTGAAAGACTATATGCACC
The DNA here is from genome assembly GCF_014824575.4 of Sturnira hondurensis. Classification (NCBI taxonomy): domain Eukaryota; kingdom Metazoa; phylum Chordata; class Mammalia; order Chiroptera; family Phyllostomidae; genus Sturnira; species Sturnira hondurensis. The sequence goes on from NW_028073283.1 coordinate 80,237, forward strand.
ACTATGATCATTGCATTGTTATTTACAATAGCCAAGGGTTGGAAGCAGCCCAAGGGCCCACCAGTAAATGAGTGGACAAAAAAGCTGTGGTACATTGACACATACACAATGGAATACTATGTGACCATAAAAGAATTAAATCTTACTATTTTCTCCAGCATGGCTGGAGTTAGATGATATTATGCTAAATGAAATAAACCAGTCAGAGAAAGAGAAATACCCCATCATTTCACTTATATTTGGAGTCTAACGAACAAAACAAACTAAAGAACAAAATAGAAACAGACTTATAGTTACAGAAAAAAATGTGACAGCTGTCAGAGGGAAGGGGAGTAGGGTGTCTGAGTAAAAAGGTGTATGCATTAAGCAAAAGAAATAAATAAACAAAAAAACTACACCTTATAGACAGACTACAGTATGATGATGACCAGAGAGGAATGGGGGAGAGGGGAGGTTGAAGAGAGTAAAGAGGGGATGAATGGTGATGGAAAGAGACTTACTTGGGGTGGTGAACATGTGATGCAATATACACATGATGTGTTATAGAATTTAACCCAGGAAACCTATTTAATTTTATTAACAGTTGTTACCCCAATAAATTCAATCAAATATAATAAAAAGTATTTTCCCATCTTCTGAAAATCATTGAAGCAGAATGACTAAAAGAGTCCTATAGAAACCCTACTTTTTCCATAACCTTCAGGTGGGACTACTCAGCTTAGTCCAGACAAAAAATACAAACATCCATATCCCTTGTTACAAGACCTCTCATGGGTGAAAGATGCCACAAACCTTGTTTGTCACAAATTCATTGCTTTTAAAACACTCATCTCCAAAAGTTTAATTCTACAATGCTATAATTTACTATAATTTATATCCCATACTCATTATTCAGCTTTCAATAGAGGCTATGAAGTAAGATTATTCTGCTTGCAGAAGAAAATGAATTGCTTTAGTGAGTCTTCAATAATCCTCTATTCCAACTCTTGTAAAGCTCGCCAAGTACTCTTTATCTGAAGACAAAAGTTTGAGCACAAACCTTGGCAGTCTAATAAAGATTTTTGAAATTTGTGTTGCTGTTCCCTACCCTAGCACTGTTTTCCATAGTGACAAGGCAAATCCGATGACATTTTACTTGGTCAGCTAGAATCCTAGATAGAGTGCTTCCTATTTTCTTTTTGACAACACTTACTCATTTCATTCATTCATTTACGGAACAAATATTTATTGGGTTCCTACCATCTGCCCATCACTGTCCTATGTTCTGGAAACATAAAGGTAAACAAGAAAAGCAGGGATCCTGCTTTGATGCTACTAGGGGAATGGTTGATAATCAACAGAAAAAATTAATTAAACAGAATAGTTTCTATGAAGCACATAAACAGAAAAAAGGATGGATTTGGATTGCTCTCTGAAGAGCTAGTGTATGTGGCAAGACCTGAAAGAGAAGTGATCTCTCTCACCAGCTATGTATAAGCTTGGCAAAGAGTTTTCCCGGCATCAGAAGAAGCATGTGCAAAGCTTAGTTCAGAACCACCTTGGTGAGTTTGAATCAAAATCAGAAAGGCCAGTGTGACTGCAGCGCAGTTGAATTCAGAGCATCATAGCACCATACGAGATTCTAGAGGTAGGTGGGAACAAAGACTAGATGCCACAGAGTAGCTATTAATGTTTTAGGAAAAGGAGTGATAAGTAAAAACAGCAGGTTAAATGTCATCACATCTTTCTTTTTTATAACACTTTTTAACATATTGCAGCAGAGTTTGGAAAACATTGATATAAAGAGTCAGCGAGTTCTAACTCTTAGTTTTTGGCTCATAACCAATAAGATCACATGTTGCTCCCCAATGCTAGGTGACAATAGTGTTTTTTTAATCTTAAAGATTTTATTTATTTATAGTTAGAGAGGAGGGAAGGGGGGAGAAAGAGAAACATTGATGTATGAGAGAAGCATTGATTGATTGCCTCTCACATGCCCCCTACTGAAGACCTGGCCTGCAGCCCAGGCATGTGCCCTGACCAGAAATCGAACCAGCAACTTTTGGTCCACAGGCCAGCACTCAATCCACTGAGCCACATCAGCCAGGGCTGATAATGCTGTTCTTAAAGTAATTTACCATATGACTGATCATATTCTCTTGATGACAAGTGTTGGCTTCCTCTCTCCACTCTTAGCATCCATCTCTTACAATTCTTCATCAGTAGCAAACATGTGTGGAATAATCTCTAAAAAGTAAGGGAAAAACTCACATAGATAGTCTTGAAGGGCATACACACAACTGAGTATTGAACAGAATATTTTCAAAAGAAAAAACATTATTCTTCTGATGAGGCAAAGGAGTAAGTAAATACTGAGATGTGATAAAGTTAAGGCCAAGTAACCCAATACTTTTAGAATGAGGTAAGCAAAGGTTGAACAATCTTCCCCTCAATGAATTAGCTACTAATACTATGTGATAAAATGACCACTTGGGTTTTCAAGAATTTCTGGATGAATGAAGGGAATAGGCCAGGGTATTTAAGGTAGAAAGTTTGAAGCCCAATTTGCAGTCTTTGGAAAGATTCAACTGTGAGTCTAGGTTAAAAAGATGAAGGGGATAAAAAAGACATTCGCTTAGAGGGGAGAATATATGATGAATAGAACCAGAAAGAAATACACATGTCTGAGGTGGCCAGGTGGATATTTCTATAAGCAAAAAGTCACTTTCAGGCTATTTGTTACCATACTAATAAAAACAGCTGGAAAGCCCTGGCTGGTGGGGCTCAATGGATGGAGTGCTGCCTGCAAACCAAAGAATCACCAGTTCGATTCCCTGTCTAGGGCACATGCCTGGGTTGTGGGCCGGGTCCCTGGTTGGGGATGCATGAGAGGCAACGACACATTGATGTTTCCATGTGTCTCTTTCTCCCTCCCTTCCCCTCTTTAAATAAAATCTTTAAAAAAAAAACAGGTGAAGAAAAATGCAACAATTCAATAAAAATGCTATATTCTGATTTAAAATATAGTATAGATATATCTCATTAAAATGTATATCAGTTTGAATAATACGTTTATATTTTCTCTATCTGTCATAATATGAGCCCAGCACGAGAGGCAGTGGGCCTCCGTTCACAGCATAGCCTCTCTCAGGAGCCTATAAGCTCCAGGCCCACAACCCAGGCCTGAAATCTTACCAGCAACCAGCGCAGCACAGGCATCTCCCAATTGCAGATCACTTTGTACCTTCTTCCCACTAGGTGGCCCAAAGGCAAACACAAGCACTGAATGATCTAGGCCAGGATAGGAGCCTCTACCCAAGAGGTCAAACACACCCAGTGGCCAGCTTCAGACCACACCAGAGCACTAGCTAATGAGATCCACAAACCACACACCCAGTGGGAACAAGAGTCCTGTTAATGCAAAGCATATCCTGTACCATGGGTGTCAGTACCTGCAAACAGCTCAAATGCTGTAGCCATTCCAGACCTCACAGCCAGTCAGTCAGGCTCAATCCAACCCACTGACATTTCAACAACAACATACAATAGGAGGGCACATACAACCTACACAAGGGACATCGGACTCAGATGACCAGGGAGACTGCACCACAGGTCAGCATAGGGCGCCAATTACATAAGGCCACTGCCAAGACTGGGATACACAGCAAAAGTACCTAATTTATAGAAACAAACATTGGAAGGGAGCCAAAATGGGGAGATAAAGAAACATGTCCCAAAGGAAAGAACAGAACAAAAGTGCAAAAAAAATCTAAAGGAAATGGAGGGAAACAATCTACCAGATACAGAATTGAAAACATTGATTGTAAGGATGCTTAATGAACTCAGGGAAAGAATAAGTGAACTGAATGAGAACTTATACAAATTGATAGAAAACTGAAGAAGGACCTGTCAGAAATGAAGAATACAATAACTGAAACCAAGGATATATTAGACAGAATCAACAGCACATTTGATGAGCAGAGGATGAAATCACCAATTTGAAAGATGTTAGCATAAAACATTCAATCAGAACAATAAAAAAGAACAACAAATTTTCAAAGTTAGGACAGTTTAAGAGACTTCTGGGGAAACATCAAGCATAACAACATTTGCATCATAGGGGTACTAGAAGGAGAAGAGAGGGGGAAAGGAAGTGAGAACTTATTTGAAGAAATAATGACTGACAACTTCCCTAATGTGAAGGAAATAGAAATACAAGCCTAGAAAGCTCAGTCTAAAACAAGATGAACCCAAAGAGTCTCACACCAAGACACATCATAATTAAAACGCTAAAGTTTAAGACAGAGAATCTTAAAAGCAGGAAGAGCTCCCATAAGACTGCCAGCTGAGCCCTGGCCTGTGTGGCTCAATTAGTTGAGTACCCTCCCACAAGGCTAAAAGTTGCTGGTAAGATTTCAGGTCAGGGCACATGCCTGGGTTGTGGGCTTGGTGCTGAGTTGCAGTGCATGTGAGAGGCAACTAATCAATGTTTCTCTTGCACATTAATGTTTCTTTTCCTTTATTTCTCTATCCTTTTCCCTCTCTCTAAAATAAGTTAAAAAAATGATAAAATCTAGCATTTAGGATTGCACTCAAAGCCTTCAGTTATCTGGTCCCTGCCTAAAATCCCAGACATATCTGTGGAATATTCCACTCATATTCTCTTGCCACATTGAATTAGAGCTTCCTGGGTAAACCATGCTGTTGCAGCCATCCATGCCCTTGCACACACTGTTCTTTATAATTGGAATGTCCTTCCCTACCCTGCAATTCCACCCAATAAAGATGCTGAGCAAGTAATATTTCCTGCCTTGGCTGGTGTGGCTCAGTGGATTGAGTGCTAGCCTGCAAAGCAGGGAGTCACTGGTTCCATTCCCAGTCAGGGCATGTGCCTGGGTTGTGGGCCAGGTCCCTAGTAGGGGGCGTGTGAGAGGCAACCACACATTGATGTTTCTCTTTCTTTCTCCCTCCCTTCCCCTCTCTAAAAAATAAAGGTATAAATTATTTTTTTAAATTAATGTTTCCTACTTGAAGGTTTCCAGAGTACTTCTTTGCCATCTGTGCCATCACTATGCCCTAAACAAAATTCCATTTTGGCATCTGTAAATGTTATTATTTTTTTATATATTTAACTTACCTAATTAGATTACACATTTTGGGGGGTACTAAAGTCAGTATCTACTTAGAATGAGAAAAGATATGACAAATTTTCATAAGCTGAAAAGATCACAAACTCTGGAAAAATAATATATAGATATTATATAGCATTAGGAGTGCACATATAAGGGGGACCCCTCAAAGTGGAATGTATTTATAAAAAATTGCGTTACTTATTCTTACATGTTTTAACTTCAGTCACCTTCAAAGTACCTTCAAAGAACTCTTCATTTTAATGCCTTTTAGTGTTTAGGCCACTTTTTGTTTCACCTCTTTCACATCAGCAAAACATTTTCCTTTGAGGATATTTTTTCATCTGGGGAAACAAAGACAAGTTGTTTGGGCGATATCGGGTGAATAGAGAGGACAGGGCATGGGGGGCATGCTGTTTCTCATAAAAAAACTGCTGAACTCTTAGTGCAGGTAGGGGACAGGTGCGTTTGTAGATCACCCACCATGAAATGGGAAAAGGCTTTGAAAGAGTTCAAGAAAATTCACTGAAGCAGAATGCAACCTCTCACAACAATTCCAGCTGGTATAGTGATATGCTCCTATCATTTGCTCCAGCTGAAGCCAGCCATTATAGTAAGGAAAACACACATCTCCATATTCTGGAGAGTAAGACTATTAAAACGAGAAATAGAGTCTTAATTAGAAATATATCAAATACTACCCTAAAGTAATTCAAAGTCCAAAAATATATATTCAGAGTGACCAAAGCTCTAAGTCCTTAAGCTCAAAAAGAGCTTTGTCATTAGACAAAATGACACAAGGAGGCAGGGTATATACTTGCACTTTTGTTTTGCTTTATACATCTGCAAGTACTTTAATATAGTTGTTCTCCAGGTATTTACTTCCTAATGAGGAAGATTGTAAAAAATGTTATCCATATAATTATTATTTCCAGCCCTATGAGCATGCTTCTCACATGACAATGACCATACCACATTGCATATGTGTCCGTCCCCACCAGACTGCGAGATTTCTGAAAGCAGAAATGATGCATCACTGAGCTTTGCACCCTTATACCTTGTTCAATACCTATCTGATGGATGACACTTCAAAACCTTGTGCTGGCTGCATCAATTTACAGAAGAATATGAAGCATAGAATAAAAGGTTTGCCCAACACAGTACGATTAGTTTGTGATATAGAATGAAGTCCAGTGATTTAGACCAGAAGTCTCAGTTTCTCACTCTCAATATTTGGCTATAAATAGGAGAAGTAAGAAAGCTTTAGAAATAAAACTGTACAATTTTCAAAATAAAACATAACATTAACTCTATAGAGGACTCCTAAAATATTAGAATGACCTAGCAGAAGGGATGTAAATATTGCCACTACATTTTAATTTCCAATATAATGGCCAAAAGAAGGCTGATGAACAGGAAGAAATCAGACATTATTCATATCACTACTTTAAAATGTTAATCATTAAAGAAAAGTTGAACACACTTTCTTTTATTCTAGCCTTTCTGTTTAGCTGGCAAGCTTTTATTTTGCCTTTTACTCACAGGACTGTAATTTGTTTTTAGAGATGAAATTATAATAATGATTCTGATTCCATGTTTCATGCACAACCAATGATAGCCTTCCAAGCCCCGACCCTCTTTCTTTCCTGTTTTGGCCCCACATCAGGGCAAGCTGAGAAGGGAGGCCTAGGCACTGCTTACTGTGCCGGCAGGGCAGTTTCAACCATGCACGTTACAGCCAGGATGGTATAAACCTCACTGTGAGCTAACACCCGAACCACCATAAAACCAAAGCCACTCACCCCTCCCTTCATGCAGGCCATTTTCAGACTGCCTTGGGAGCTGGCTGTACTCTCCCCAGAAAACCTTCTAGTGCCAATAATAAACCGTTTTTTGTAGTCTTTTTAGTGTGCATGTGACATCCTTAGTTTGGACATGGAAACCATATTTTGGGTGGGGGGGATGGATCCCACTCCTTGCAGGGTAATTGCCAAAAACTGGCACTGTGAGGAGGATGTTAAGGCAGTAATAACCATCACTGCCTCGGGGATCTTTCTTCTCTTGTTTTTGGCTTGCGGTCTGTTTTCCAGGGTGCACTGTGAGCTGCGCTGCTGCCTGCTGCTCAGCAGTGCTAGGAGTTGTGCTGCACTGAGCTATGTTCAATATGTCCTACTGAACATCTGTTAGAGATTTCACCAACCTCATTCAGAGGTTGCACCACATGGCATTTAAAGATAGGAGTATGGGACTGAAGCCCTCTTTAAAGTTGCCCTGGGTTGTGTATATCAACTGTGGCCTTTCTGTGTGTTTCATATTGATTGTGAGTTATTTTTAAGATTTTATTTATTTAGTTTTAGAGAGGGAGAAGGGAGGGGGAAAGAGAAGGAGAGAAACATCATTGTACGGTTGCCTCTAGCATGCCCCCTATCAGCAGCCAGGCCTGCAACCTAGGCATGTGTCCTTACTGGGAATCAAACTAGTGATTCTTGATTATGAGTTTTGATTCTAGCCTAAGGAGTAGCTAATGCTAGGCTCAAGCAAATGACTCTTAATCCATAACTGATGGTTATGTGTCTTAATGAGGTCTTGGCACTCATTTCATAAATTGTTCAGGGGAAAGACTACATCTTATACAACAGGGGTCCTCAACCCATGGGCCAAGGAGCAGTGGTGGTCCCAGGCCTGTTAGGATCTGGGCCTCACAGCAGGAGGTGAGAAGCCTACAAGAGAGGGAAGCTTATCCTCCTTGCCATCAACCCCATTATGGCTTGAGCTCTACCCAACTCCCCCGCTGCCTCAATCCAGGAAAATCGTCTTCCACAAAACTAGTTCCTGTTCCACAAAGGTTGGGGACCAGGGCTGTACAATAAATCGGTTTGTGGGGTTGTTGGATACTGAAGTCCATACTCTGAAAAATCGCATGGCTTATGGGGAGCCTATGAAATGCCTTTGCTACTGCTGCTGTCACCTGGGGCACCAGAAAGATCCTTATACTTGGGGTTATGGAGACAACCATGGCACCCAGGGCCACGGGACCTTACGAAAAGCAGACAAGATGCTTTACTCTCATCCATTTTAAACATTCCAAGGATACCATGACTTTATTGGACAACTGTAAAAAGGACCAACAAAGGCTCTGGATTCAATTCAGTGCCACGGCTTCTCAACATGCAATGAGGTTAATTCAAACTCAACTTAGGCCCATGCTCCTTAAACTCACTGAAGTAAAAATCAACAATAGAGAACCCTGATGGTAGAGAATTGTGACTCTGGAGGAAGATACGAAAAAATACCAGCAGGGAAGAGGACCTCCTCCCCCTAATGGATGTCCAATAACCAAAAAATGAAAAAGCCTCTGATAAAAACAGGAAACAAAAAATAAAAGAGGCCCATTATTTCAGCCCAACTGGAAACCCAAAATTTATGAGAGCAATTGATGTAAGCAATTGGTACAACAGAAAAGTTACCAGGGTGCCAGTCAGCTTTTACTCGACAAGGTAGGATCTAAATGAATTTTAACATCTACCCAGATGTGCCAATTGCCGAATATTCATTGCTATAATCATTACTGGGCTGCTAGTTACGATTATAAGCAAGGATCTCATTAAATGTAAATAACCTGCCTCCTGTACTTTTAGAGCAGTTACCAAACATAAAATAGAGGACAAACAGGTATGCCTCACCTTAACAATTGAATCTATTACCTTGCCTAATTCCCCATGGTCTTAGTGCTCATTGACATAAAATAGCCCATAATGGGCACTGATGCTGTGACTCAAGGAGTAACAGATTGAAGTAAAATTAAGTACTTGGCAAGTACAATAAGCTTGACAAATGGTACTCCAAGGTCTTCCTTGCCCGACACAGTTAAAATAGTTAACATGGCCCAATATGATTCAAACAAGGTCTACAGCAGGGGTATCCAACCCGTGGCTTGCAAGCCACATGGGGCCCAGGATGGCTGTGAATGTGGCCCAACACAAAATTGTAAATTTAATTAAAACATGCCCTGCCTGCTGTGGCTTAGTGAATTGAGTGCTGGCCTGAGAACTAAGGGGTCACTGGTTGGATTCCAGGTCAGTCCACATGCCTGGGTTGTGGGCCAGGTCACCAGCAGCAGGTGCGTGAGAGGCAACCACACACTGATGTTCCTCTCCCTCTCTTTGTCTCTCTCTAAAAAGAAATAAATCTTTTAAAAAAACATGAGTTAGTTTTATTACCAAGTTTTATACTGTTTTATTACTTAGATATGTATACTTTCTATATTAGTGATAACAAACTTAAGACATGCACAGTGATTTAAAAAGATTATCAAAGAGCTGCTGCATAATTAGGATTATGTGGACGGTTTTTTTTTTTTTTTTGCTTATCTGTGGTTGCGGATATCATGAAAATTATGTATGGACATTTTTTTTTTTGCTCATCAGTTTTCGCTGGTGTTTCTGTATTTAATTTGTGGTCCAAGACAACTCTTCTTCCAGTGTGGCCCAGAGATGCCAAAAGGTTCGACACCCCTGGTCTATAGGAATTAAGACTCATTATACAAGATCCCCTGAAGAAAGTGGTCATTATTTCCACTGAACAGCCCAATTTGGTCAATGCCCAAGCCTGATAAAAATAAATGCCATTTAACAGTGGATTATAGCAACCTTGACACCACTGTACTCCTGACTGAGGTCCCCATAGCCAAAAATATCAAAATTACTAATTCCATCCAACCAACAATTGAAAGAAATTTTGCAGCCTGGCTGGTGTGGCTCAGTGGATTGGGCGCAGGCCTGTGAACCAAAGGGTCACTGGTTCAATTCCCAGTAGGGGTACATGCCTTAGTTTCAAGGCACGTCCCCACTAGGGGGTGTGCAACAGATAACCACATATTGATGTTTCTCTCCCTCCCTTCCCTCTCTAAAAATAAATAAAATCTTTTTTAAAAAAGAAAGAAAAATTTTGCTTTATAGATCCAGATAATATTCAGTGCCTATTTCAATTTCATCTGGGCTTCAGTTTGCCTTACTCACCTTCAGAGGGCTTCAATATACATTTACCTGACTATTCACAGGGTAACTCAGCAGCCCTGCTATCAAACACAATTGCCAGCAAGGTTTAAACTGCATACAACTTTACACAGGAGAGCAGGTATGATGTTACACACCTGTGAACATTAGGGTGGGGGCTAATCAAGCCAGAAGGACCAACCATACCATGCAACATACCCATGGGGTCACTGGGTCAGGCAGATCAGTCAGCCTAAAGGTTGAGGTCATCACATGGGCAAGAGATCAATCAATCATATCTGTATGATGAAGCCTCAATAAAAAAACCTGGACACTGAGGCTCAGGAGAGCTTCCTGGATTGGCAATACTGTGTGTGTCCCAACACAAATCGATCCCAGGAAGCTAACTGGTTGTGAGGACAATGGTGATTTCATATTTGGGATCCTCCCTGGCCTTGTCTATGCATTTCTTCTCTGGTTGGTTGTAATTTGCAACCTTTCCCTGTAAATGACATAATAAACATGCAATATACAAAAAACTTTGAAAAAATCAATACAATAGGGATAAAATCAGAGGAAGTCAAAATACATCTCTAAGGTTAGTACTGTTGCCATTAGTGGTTATATTATTTGGTGTAGTGTATCCTTCATAATTTCTATTTGCATAACGTTTCAAAATTCACAAAGTATTTTTGCTATAAAAATCTTTACTCATAATCTCATTTAGCCCCTCATACCTACTTGTAGAAGAAGTATTTTTCTAAGCCCCCCTTTTATTCTTGAGGAAATTCAATTCAGAGTCATTAACTGATTTATTCAAGGTCCTGGCAACATTAGGACTGGGAAGCCAGGTGTTCTAATTCCAAAGTTCATATTTTTTACACTGACATGCTCTAGTCTTCTCCTGCTCTGCTCCCACTTCTTTCGTTAAATGCTTTTGTTCCAAGTATTCCCTGTTAGTGATCAGATGGGTGGGCACTGATAGAGCTTAACTAATGCATGACAGGAGCCTGCTTCCCAATCTACGCAACAAAGGAAGTAAACCAGACGGTCTCTAGGGTACTGTTGTACTTTGAAAGTGCATGGCATTAGACATGGTTGCTAGGTAGACACAAAGAAGATCCAGTGGGAAAAAGAACCCTGCAACTTGTCCTGAGATGACTTATGCTGAATGTGAATATTAGCATAGCAGAGGCAAAGGCTACGAAATCCATTTCCTCCTTTCTATCCTTCCAAATCTGAATTTATTATTTTATGTTTTTGAGACATGGTAGAGGTGTCTATATGCCTTTGTCCCATAATCCATATCTTCCCCAGTGTCCAGGGATGAATTCAACTCTAATCATCTTTGTAATGTTTTCCAAGACTATACTAAGCCACAGCTATTTTGATTTCTCTCATCAGTACTAATCTGTCCCACTCACTTTAGTTCTTACTCATATGTAGCATTATTTTATTTAGCAGTATCTCATACAATAAATGTTCAAAATTACATGCTATATATTAAATTGTGCCTACTTAGTGGATTGAACCCTCTAAAGATATTATGTGTCAGATTTTCATTCTCTTTCTATAGGAGTTTCATCCTGGTTGCTATTTACAACTGTGTGTCACTCATCAGTCACATTTCCATATATTGGTTGAGGTATGGAGGGCATATAACCACATAATTTCTGTGTAAAAATATTGGGTAAACATAAGTATACAATATAAAATTACATCATTCCTTTTTTAAAAAAGTAAAAAGCAAGCTGGCTTTAACCCAAATGCAACCAGGATTTTAGGCCTGGGAGCCCTGGCATGGTTTAGTGTCTTCCTCCCCTTAAGGCCTCCTTTTGCTTCACTCTCTCCCTCTTCCTCTCTGATCCAGCTATACTTGAAATTCTTTTTTTATTAAAGGTTTTATTTGTTTATTTTTAGAGAGAGGGGAAAGGAGGGAGAAAGATGAGAGAAACATCAATCCATTACCTCTTCCATGTCCTCCACTGGGGACCTGTCTGCGACCCAGGCATGTGCCCTAACTGGGAATCCAACTGGTGACCTTTCAGTCAGTAGGCCAGTGATCATGCCACTTAGCTATGCCAGCCAGGGCTGAATTCCTCCATTTGTTAATTTTCACCATGCTCCCTCCTATCGTAGAACCCCACATGTGTCATTACCTCTGCTTGGAAATCTCTTACCTAGATTTCAGCCTTATCATCACTTCCTCAGAAAAGCCTCCCTCATGGTCATGACTGACTTTGTTTCTGTATATTGATGATAATGTCTATCATATATAGATTTTTCAAAAATTGGGGAAAAATATAGAGCCCTCAGTGCAATGCTTGGCACCTAGATGTCAGTAAATGGTAGATGTGCTGTCATTTAAAGCTTGGTTTGCTCATCTTGAAATTCAGATTTTTGCATATTGGGTTTGCCTATATCAGAGCATGTTATCTACCAGTAAAAAACATGCACAACTAACTTAAGAAACCTATTTATCTTCTGTACAAGCTTCAACTCCTTTTACACATAAAACATATTCTGATCAGTGCTGTCTAAGTTAAGTATGAGCAGGGACCCAAGCTGTTTAATTTCAACCAGCATCTCAGGCACGTGGTTGCTTAATTAAAGCATTTTGTGTTGGTGCTGACTTTAATAGCAGAAAATGTTGTTAATTGCTGCAGGGAGTTCAAGTTTACCACAACAGGCAGACCAACACGGAGATTTCTACCTAGGGAATAGTGAAAGGGTTTATTTTTTTGTTGTTGTTCAGTCTAGTTTTGTCTCATGTTCCTAAGCAGACAGGGTGAAAATTAAAAAATACATAAAGATTTATCATGGTGAAACATTTTAAGAAAACAAGACAGAACAGACCCAGCTTTGAAAAATAGCCAGTAGCCCAGTACAACAATGTCTATTTGTTTAATACTAAAGAAGGCTAATTTCATTCATATCCACTCAGTCATTTAACAGATAATTAAGTAACTGCTCTGTGCCAGGCACTGTACATTCAATAGCCAGCAAAAGTAAACCTGGTTCCTTTGAGGGGAGTTGGGGGAGACTGACTATACATGACTTCCCAGGCTTCTTAAAGGTTTCTGAGGCATCTCCTATGTTTCTTGTAGCTCTGATACAGAACAGAAGTCGGCCTTGCACACCTCAGGGGGATTAGTTAGTACATTTCAGAAAGACATTCACTGTTTAAAAAATCCTCACCTCCCAGCAGCAGTCCCAGAACACAAAGCGCAAGGTCACTAGGGTGATGGGATAGGAAATTGTGAACCAGGAGTAGAAAAAGCAGAGCTAGGTTCTCCTCCTGTGCCACTTTATGACCTTAGGCAAGTTACTAAAATTAATGTTCCAGCTTAAACAATAACAACAAAGATTCTATAACAACATTAGAATGAGGTTCAAGGGTATTCTAGATTTTTATGCCAACTTGGTATATACACTTACAATAAACTTCTCCCTACTATGAAAACTACATATTTCTTGGGATAACAGGTTGTAACTAAATTATTTTACAGAATTCAAAATTGGAAAAGAGTCCCAAGAGACAATTCAGTTACACGAAGATCATCCTACTAACCAAACATGTTAGATAATTACTTATCTTATTTCATAAGGTTTTTCGAGGGAGTGAGATTCAGATATTGCCAATGGTTGACTGATCAAGTATTTAATGAACCTCATTATTGAGCAACTCTGCCTTATGTGAAACCTAAAGCTCTGAATACAGTTCAGGTCTGCTTCTTTTATCTTTGTCCTCAAGAGATGAAAACTGATGGTTTGCAACCTCTTGTAACAGTACTTTGCAGACATGGAGACAATGACTTAGTCAAATTCTCAGGATTCTAGACAAACTAACCATAGACTTCCAACTCTTGGTGTTTACGATCGTTTGAGTTGTATAAGTCCAAAGAAATAATCATAAATCTTAACTATTTTATATCATAGAAATATTAGAAGTAAATCACATTCTTTCTCAAATATAAGATTCTGATGATAAAGAGGAATATAATTCACTGATGTTAGGTAACATGCATGGTATGTGAATCATTTTTCTAAAATAAGTTTAAAAAATCCTTTTTGGGTTACCTTTTTCAAATGCTAAATAATCAATCCATTCAATACACAGAATGTTCACAGAAGGATTGGTACAGATTCATCTCAGAAATCTTGCTGTCTGTATCAACTATACATAATTATTTCAGCCACCCACAAAAATCTTAGCATACTAAAAGAAAAAAATAGCAAATATTGAATCTTCCCTTTGATCACTTCAGTCTGCTTGATTCAGGTCTTTAAATACAGATGGCTGATTGTAAATCATGTTGAAATTTCTATCTGTAGTCCTCACAAGACACCATGGTAGCCAAGGACACAATAAAAAACTCAAAAGGCAAAAAAACACACAAAACTCATAGACACAGACAACAGTATGGCGATTTCCAAAGGGACAGGGGGTGGGGAAGGTAGAAGAGGGTAATGGGGGAGGATAAATGGTGATGGGAGGAGACTTATGAATTGAGGTGGTCAACACACAATACAATATACAGGTGATGTGTGACAGAATTGTACTGCTGAGATCTATTTATTTAACGAGTCACCCCAATAAATTCAATGAAAACTAAAAAACTGAATGCCCAACAACAACAACAAACACATTATAGATCCAAGATGATGGAAGATTAGGTATAAACTACACTAACTACTTCCCAGAACCAAACTACAGTAAGAACTAAATTATAGAAAAATCATCCTTAATAGCCAACTGGAGAGAGGTCTTATAACTAAGGGCTTATGAAAGAAGTCACATTGAGACATGTGGTAAGTTAAGATCTGGCTGGACTCCCATGGGTGGAGGCTGAAGTTCCAGAGGCATATCTCAGCTGTGTATGTGTGTGGGGGTCCCCCTGAGAAGTATGGAGTCTAAACCCCAACCTGGGCTCCAAAGCCTAAAGCACCAGAACTAGAAAAACACCCACATAACATCTAGCTGTTAAAAACCAATGGGGTTTCTGTCCACCAAGGAGAGACTGCAACAGACACAGCAACCCCCTTAAAGAACCAAAACACAAAATGAGCCCCCAACAAGACGAAACCAAAAATACCCCAACCCAGCCACATCATATTTAAAATAGTGAAACAGCTCTGGGTGATGTGTTTCAGAGGATTGAGTACCCATCTGCAAACCAAAGGGCCGCTGGTTTGACTCCCATTTGGGGCACACACCTGGGTTGTGGGCCAGGTCTCCACTGGGAGGGGGGCGAGTGAGAGACAATCAAACGTTGATATTTCTCTCCCTTTCTTTTTCCTACCCTTCCCCACTATCTAAAAATAAATAAATAAAATATTTAAAAAACATTTTAACATTTAAAATTTATAAAAATGCACAAACAATAGTACAGTGAAACATGGCCCAACTACTCAGATGAAGAAATCAAACATTCCACATACAGATGAGGTTGTATCATGTATTGCACCCTGATCATCTTGTCCCTCTCTGCCCAATGGTTAAATACCATCTTAAATTTTGCACCTATCATTTCCATGCCTATGTATATACACTTATATGTGAAATTTAGATTTCTAATTAATATATAGAATTGTTTAGGATATATTTAAACTTTATATAAACACACACAGATACAGATGTATTCCACAACTTGATATTTTTTCCTCAGCACTGTGATATTCACCTATATTGATTAATGTAGCTCTAGTTACTTTATTTTCTTCTACTGCAGTGATTTTTAACTGGTGCACTGTAAGAACTTATAAAATATACAATACCTAACTATTTAGTCAGGGGCACTGACCTCTTTTTGCTTAGACCGTCAAATAAAAAAATGACAACAGAGAATACAACAATAGCTGTGAAGTGTCAATAAATCAAAATAATGTCTATTGTTTTTGCAAGACGGGCAAAAAAATATATTATTGGTATGAACCAGAATTTTGGTAATTAGTTTACATGTGCCATGAGATGAAAAATGTAGAAAAATCACTACTCTACAGAATTTCACTCTATGACTATATCAAAATTTACTTACCTATTCCCTTGTTCATGGAGATTTCTTTCCAATATCTTGATGTTAGAAACAATGTGCCTTATAAAATATATTCATGTATGTGATTTCTGATTTATCATAAGAGAATCTCTTTAGGAATTCATCTGCAATACCTACCTAGTAGATATGACCACATTGTTCTCTAAAGTGTTCTACACATTTACACTCACAGTATCATTGTGGAAATGCCTCAAGGTTCTACATTCTGGCCTAATATTGGAATACTCATACTTGGTAACTTTTGCAAATCTGATAGATATGCAATGATATATTGCTGGGACTAACTTGCATTTTCTTGATTACTAGTGAGAATGAGTTTTTTCATGTTTATTGATCATACATTAGAGGTCAATGTGTCTGAAGCAGAGTGCAAGGACTGCAGTAGGAGAGAAGCTCAGGAGGTGGCCTGGGATCAGATCACACAGGGCCTGTGGGCCAGGGTAAGACTCAGAGAGACACTGGAAGCACTGCAGGATTTGGAGCAGAGGAGTGATAGGCTCGATGTACCATGTTAACAGATTAGCTCTGGATGCAGGGTAGGGAAGAGACTGTGGCACAGCAGAGACAAAAGCAAAGAGCATGGAGATGTGGAGAAGGTAACGTGGTAATCCAGTGAGAGAGCAAGGGGACCTGCACTAGGATGGTGACAGGGAGGAGGTGAGAAGTCACCAGGTATGGGGTAGATTTCAAAGGCAGAACTGACAACATTCACAGACAGACTGGATGTGAGGTGTTCAAAAGAGGGAATTCAAGGGTGATGTCAAAGGTTTTGGCTTAAGCAATCAATGGGAGGATGAACTTCTGAGATGCAGAAGACCAAGGGATAAGCGCATACATTTTAGGGGAGAAGAGCTTTGGTTTTGGTCACGTTGAGTTTAAGCTGTCCGTTAGATGTCCCAGTAGAAATGCAAAGGAGGAAGTTGGATAGATAAGTCAAGAGTTCAGGAGAGGGTGGTGGGAACACAAGGGTTTTATCTCAGACTTTAAGAATATAACAGAAGCCCTGACTAGTGTGGCTTAGAGGGTTGGGTACTACTGTTCTGTAAACCCAAAAGGTGCTGGTTCAATTCCTCGTCAGGGCACATGCCTGGGTTGCAGGCTTGGCAGTTTCACATCACTGTTTCTCTCCCTCTCTTTCTCCCTCCCTCCCCCTCTCTTGAAAAATAAATAAATATAATCTTCTTTGTAAAAAAAAATATGGCCCTCCTTGAAAAAAAAAGAATGGAACCAAATTTGGCAAGGGCCGAGTATGTACATGCTTTTCTGCATTTCTGTCATGTTTATGAATAGTGTTACATGCTTTTCCTCTCATCTCCTATTGATGGAGGTCTCTTAAACAACAGGAGCTAACATTTACTGTGAACTTATTATGTGCCAGACACTGACATGGAGCATCCCATGTAACCATGGCTATCTGACAAAGCACATGTTGTCATCTTTTTTAAAAAAGATTTTATTTCTTTATCTTTAGAGGGGAAGGGAGGGAGAGAAGGAGAGAAATATCAATGTATGGTTGCCTCTCGTGCATCCACCGCTGGAAACTGGACTGTAACCCAGGCATGTGCCCTGACTGGGAATCAAACCATGATCCTTTGGTTCACAGGCCTGCGCTCAATCCACCGAGCTACCTCAGCCAAGGCTGATCTCGGTTTTACAGATGAGAAATTTAAGGCTCTGAAAGACAGGCAAACATGACTTGTCCTGGGTCACACAGCTGATAAGTGAACACACTGGAATTAAAACCAGAATCCAAGTCCTCAGCCCATGTTCCTCAGGACTATCCATCTGCGTATCCCTAACTGGGTCGGAGTTGTCGCTATGATGTCTGTGTCAATGAGTTGTTCTGTGCATTAGCCAGAGCTAAGAGGTATTTAAAATCAGCCCTGCCTAACTCCTTATCATATTCCACCAGAGGTTGTCAGCTCATTTTGCATATTTATTATTCAGGTATTGCCAACTTGTATGGTTTTAATTTTAGGCCCAGACAAAGTTAGGAAGGGAAACTTGATGTGACAGAAATCCAACGAAGTACTACAAAGCAAAGACATTTGAGTGGCTGGATTGTTTACTTTTCAGAATTGCCCACAGCACTAACACTAGCACAGATAAGATGGCAATTGCACAACTGTCATGTGGCTCAATTTCCTTTGTCTTTCCATTATGTGTTCTACAGCTCTGCACACAGTAGGTGCTTCCTAAGTGGTCCCGACAGGCATCCCTTGGCCCAGTTGCTTTTTTTTCCTAAGATTTTGTTTATTTATTTTTAGAGAGAGGAAGATCAATGTGTGGTTGCCTCTTGCATGACCCCCACTAGGGACCTGGCTAGCAACCCAGGCACAACCCCTGACTGGGAATCGAAGTAGTGACCCTTTGGTTCACAAGACAGCATTCAATCCACTGAGCTGCACCAGCCAGGGCTGCTTTTTTGACACTCTAGGTAGTCCAGGTTACATGAACAGTATGTGTCATGCCTCATTCATTTGACAAACAGTACTGTGCCTACTATGTGGTAGGTGCTATGCTAGGTACTGGGAGTACCGAACTGGAAAAGCTGTGCTTTTTATCATGAAGGAGCTTACATTTTAGTGATGAGAAAGCATATGAAAAAAAACAAAAAACAACAATGTGGTAAGGGTATCATTGAAATCTCTTCAGGATGTAGCAAAAGCATAAAGGAAAATCGGTTCAAAGTGAGTTGTGGGGCCATGCCAGAGGGAACACATGAATTGATTTTTAAAGAATATAACAGATTTTTGAGGTAGGGGTATTCCTGGCCAAAAAAAAATTGTGCAAAGACATAAAATTGTGAGAAGTGTCAACAAATTTACTTTGTGAGAGTATAGGTTCCTTGTAGGGCGATGGAAGATGAGGTTGGAGAGGCAGATTATAGGTCATGCTGAGGAGCTAATATTTTTATATATTTTTTTCTAGAGTAAATGGGGCCAGAAAGGTAAGATAATTGAATGAAAACAACAATAATAGAGGCCAGAAGAAGGAGGTGGGGATGACTGTGTGGAACTTGGTTGCTCACACTTATCTCAAGGGAAGCAGTTGGCCAGCTGACTGAAGCCATATGAGATGTGGATCCACTCTTAGCAGGTGTTCTGATTTTTTAAAAAGATTCTATTTATTTATTTTTAGAGAGGGGGAAGGAGGGAGAAAGAGAGAGAAATATCAATGTGTGGTTGACTCACTGAGGACCTGGCCTGCAACCCAGGCATGTGCCCTGACCTGGAATCAAACCGACGACCCTTCGCTTTGCAGGAGAATGCCCAAGCAATTGAGCCACTCCAGTCAGTGTGGGTTTTTTTTTATATTTTAACAGAGAAGCAGAAAATCTGTATATTTTTTTAAAAGGTGAACTTTTCTGATTTTTAAATGCTGGCAATTAACTTTTTTAACTCAAATTTTACCTTACACTGCACCCAACAAACACATCTGTTGTGTGAATGTGGCCTGGAGGCTATCATTTTGAGACCTGTGCTGTAGTGGATGGGGTACTTACAGAAGTATAGAAATTAACTGTAACACTTAAAAGTACACATAAAAGTGTACTTTTAATACATAAAAGTAACACTTTTTAAATTTAAAGATGTATTTATTTATGTACTTACTTACTTACTTATTTATAGAGAGAGGGGAAGGGGAGGAGAAAGAGAAGGAGAGAAACATGTGTGAGATCAATTGGTTGCCTCTCACATACCCCCAACTGGATACTTGGCCCACAATGCAGGTATGTGCCCTGACCAGGAATCAAACCTGTGATCTTCCAGTTTGCAGACTGGTGCTCAGTCCACTCAGCCACACCAGCTAGGGCTTAAGTAACACTTAAAAAATAGTCATGTCCATTTCTCACTGGATTGTATATTCCAGCATTTCTACTGTATATGAAGCCACATGTTTTTTCTCTGGGAGCCCTGGTGAGGTCCCAGGCCAAATGCAACTTGTTGGGCCTTCTCAGGGCAATGGTGTAACCCAGTGTCTCAGTTAAGCTGTTAAAAGCCTGGTAGAAAGAACATGGAAAGCTGAATCTAGTAAGGCCCCTGAGCACTACCACCTGAAGATGGCTGTTACTTCTTCCTCTTCATTTTAGGGGAAGAAGGGGCAGTCTCTTTGAACTGTGTATGTGACCATACTGTCACATACTGTGTTTCAGCACAATCTGTGCTGAAACAGAGAAAAGACAATGTTAGAGCTGTTAAAGTTCAAACTACTCATTTTACAATTGGAGAAACAAAGGTCCCAGAAGGTATAGTGACTTGCTCAGAGTGACCCAGCAAACCGGTGGCAGGGGCAGGTCTACTGACTCTTGGTCTAGCATTCTTTCTAATAGTCCTGGGCTGTGATAATTAAGGTAAATCACCCTGGCAGTTCTGGTCAGTCTGCTCCCAGACTGAACAAGCAGCACTTGAGATTAGCTGCTAAATGCACTTTTTAATGTTTTTATCTGCATGATGATGGCAAAGGTGCAAACTTGGTATTTCATGGGTAAGGGTCATTGAGGGGACACAAAGATATTTGTAAAGCACCAAGACCATTCACAGAGTGTCTGAAGAAAAGTTGACTGTGGTTGATGTATTTAAGGATTTTGACCTCCGTGCTCTCTGGACTGACCTCCCCACTATACGCTTTGTTTCTGTTTTTTTTGTTTGTTTGTTCATTTGTTTCTCATTTTTTTGTATTCCTCCTAGTTTACCCCCATCCAGCCTAGCACATAGGCCTACCCTCTTCAAGTCAATAAAACTGCTAATTATTCATAACATGGGAATGGGAGTGCATAGTGGCCAAGAAGCATACGTATTTCCTCTGCTATGGTTATTTAGCTGTCTATAATCTCAGACTAGTAACTCTTCTCAATGGCAACTGAATTAATCCTTTCCATCCTTCACTTCAGGGTCTGTCGTTCTGATATTTGCCACTCTTTCTTTTCTTTTTTTCTTTTTGGTTATGAACCCTTTGCTGATTGGTGCAGCTGTCGAAGATGCTGTAGTCACAGCAGTGTACATCTGGAACATTTGGCTGACTTGTTGAACCTTCCCCGGGGACTACTCCAGGGAGAGGAGGGAGGGGTGGAGAGGCCAGAACAGTTGCCTGCAAATAGAGATGCCAATACTGTCTGGCCATTCTGCGGACCACCCTTGTAAAAATCCACCTCATCCTGGCCATCAGTTTCCTCATTTGCTCACTAGGGACACATGTTCTCCACTCAAAACTCTTGCTGTGGTGGAAGGAGAGAAATTATACTGGCTGTGGTGCTCTCATACAGCAATTATAAAGTGCTGTCATACAGCACTTTATACGTTGTAAAGGGAGATATATATATATATATATATATATATATATATATATATATATATATATAGTGTATCTAAAGATCCTAGGGGACTGTTTTACCCTGCGTGGGGCAACAGCAGTTCAGTTCCACCTGGCACAGGTGGGCTTCTTCATCATTTAGCTTGAAGCCCCAGACTCAAGAAGTGGGGCTGCTTCCATTCCACCCATTCTCACTCCCTTTGGCTCCCTGGCTCCTGAGTCTCCTTTCCTTTTGGCGCGCTATTGAATTGCAAACACAGCAGGCATGGTTTCATTCCAAACCCAGAACTGTTTTAATTAGTTTAACGTCTGTTAAACGCTTTGAAGATTGAAAGCAACAGATAAGTACTGGATGATGTTATTAGCAACTGCAGTTAATTGCAAACATTTCTATTAATACTAGTTCCTGCCTCCTTTTCCTTGCCCTACTTTCTAAGGTTCCCAAATTCTTCTCAGCCTCCCCCTTCTTTACTCCCCTCCCTGTACTGGCGCTAAAGGGTTAAATTGGGGCGGAGTCCAGGAATGAACGACAGCGGCAATCACCAACTGAAATGGGGCAAGCGGGAAGAGCTGGGTGGGGTCACCAGACCGAGGCGAACCCACACACCCCCCAGGCTCCGCCCTGCGGCTGGAGGCCCGGGGTGTAACGCCAAGGGGCGGGGCTCCCAGGCTTGGCGGGCCCGGTGGTTGGCCGTCCCAGCAGCAGTTTGAGGGATGGGGCGGTGTTGGCCCGGGCCTCCACCCTGATTCCCTCAAGGCGGGCCAAGCCGCCCCTCTCTCCTGCCCCTCCTCCTCCTTTTCCCACCCCACGGAGTGGAGCTGCACATGCGGCTTCTCCCCGCTCCATCCCGCCCAGCCTCCTTCGTGCAGGAACGGGTCCCTGCAGCCCCCAGCCCATGTCAGGATAGTAGCCGCCTGTCAGGGGTCGTGAACGGCTGAGGCAGACGCGGCGGCTCCCGGGCCTCAGAGAGTGGGCGTCTCCGGAGGCCATGGGCTACCCCGAGGTAGAGCGCAGGGAGCCCCTGACCGCGGCAGCGCCGCGGGAGCGGGAGAGCCAGCGCTGCGGCTGTCGCGGGGCCCCTGCCCGGGCGGGAGAGGGGAACAGCTGCCGGCTCTTCCTGGGCTTCTTTGGCCTCTCGCTGGCCCTCCACCTGCTGACATTGTGCTGCTACCTAGAGTTGCGCTCGGAGTTGCGGCGGGAACGGGGAGCTGAGTCCCGCCTCGGTGTCCCCGGCACCCCTGGCACCTCTGGCACCCTGAGCAGCCCCAGTGGCCTCGACCCTGACGGCCCCATCACCAGCCACTTCAGGCAGCCGTCACTTCAGCAGCAGCCGCTAGAACCCGGAGAAACCACTCTCCCACCAGACTCCCAGGACGGGCACCAGGTGAGTCACTTAGTTGGTGCGGCGGCGGTAGAGGCTCCCTCTCCTTATGGCTAGGGTGGGGGCCCTCCCCCACCGGGCCCTGGAGCGACTCTGCCACCTTGAGCCAAGTTGGAGGGCAGGACCTGGGAGGGAGTGGATGGGCAGGAGAGAAGTTGCCCCGGGGCGAGTTGTCCCTGGTCCCCAGCCCAGGTCACCCAGACAGTCCCAGGACCCCTGGACTTGGAAGCTCCCGCCCACCCCTGCTGCCCCCCGGCTACAGGCTGCCTCAGGGAAAGTTGGCTGTGCTCCCGGCCGGGCCGCGGCGCGAAGATGCGGGCGCTGCCCCTCTGGCGGACTAACGGCAGCAGCTTGGCCCTTCGGCTCTTGGGTGAGCTTCTCTGCCCGAGGTGCTTGTTTTTTCGTGTCCAGAGCTGATGCCAGCACTAGCAGGCTCTCATTTGGAGTTGGAGCTGTAAACAGCTGTAATAACTGCTCCACACCCGTTGAAACAACTTTTAATCACATTTTCAGCGCGGATCCTTGTGCGCTGACCAGAACGTGGGTTTGTTCACACTTACCTGCAATTTGAGACTGCTTGTCCTGTCTGTTGTAGTGAGGATCAGCGCCCCTAAGGAATTCTGGTAGAAATATGCCATCTTGACAGACAACTTCTGAAGAGCAATTAAAAAAATCTATGGAAATAAAACTCACCCTTTGCGTGCTGGTTCGTACTGTTTTGGGGGAGTGGGATGGAGAGGGCGGGTGTGAAGTGTCTTGTTGCTGTCTGGAGAATAGGAATCTTCTGACGGAATAATTAATTACTCAAAAGTAATCTCTAAAGAGTTTTTTGTTTGGTTTGGTTTGGTTTGGTTTGGTTTGGTTGCAATCTTTATGGCGTTTGTGCCCTTCTTAGCAAACTATTAGCTTTCCTGTTTGTTTTCTACTCTTTCTAGCTCTTTATTCAAGTAAGTTTAGTGCACTTAAAGTAAGTATCCTCTTGAGTTTCGAATTTTACGTGAAATTAAAGAGAAGCATCGAAGAATCCTTTTGAGGTGGTTGAGGAGTAATAGTGAATTTGTTCCTCTTGGGGAAAAGGGCAAGTTGTGCTAACAAGTTCTTTGAGGTGAGGGAACAAGAGATTCTGTATTTACTACCACACCCAGGTCATTGTCATACTTTGTAAACATTATTTACCCTACTTTGACCACCCGTCCAGAGCTGGCATTGCATTCATGATGATACTATAATGTTAGGACTGACACATTTTTCTATTATGTGTATTGTAAAGTTGCCCTGAGCCTTAAAATGTCTTGCTAGCAAACTCCAACTTGTACAACAACAGCTTATCAAATAAAAGAATCAGTAGACATGCTTCTCATACTTGAAATTTAAACTCTGTAGCTAAATGATAATTAACTAGGATTCTGGCTCCCTTTATCCACCACCCCCTCTAATGCCCAGTAGAATACCTAGCAACTGAACATTAATATTATGTGAAAAGATGAAGGAGTCAAACTTCTTTGGTGAAGTGGTAGCCAAGGCTCTTTGGCATTCAGAGTGGACAGAGCCATGTTTATAGACTAAGGTTTAGCAGGACAGCTGGACTCGAGGGCTTCTGTGATGGGGTGGGATTCTCACAGATCTATAATGGCATTTAGTTGCCTATTCTTTGCAGGGCACAGCAAATACTTTTGTCTGGGTTTAAATACAGCTCCAAGTCGCCTGTCTTTTATTTTTTCTGTTCTAATGTTTTTGAGCAATAGAAGTATGCATACTATCTCCTTACATTTGCTGACATCAATTGCAGTCAGAGCTTTTTTTAGAGTTGTGAGTGACCACATGAGTCCATTTTGTTTGATACTCTTAGAAAACACATAGGCTTTAAGGGGGGAGTGACTTGGCCAAGGTCATACAACTATGTCAAAATTAGAATGGAAATTGCTCTCTTGACTCCCAGTTCAATGCCCATTTGCCTATAGCATACTACCTCCTGGAGCCTTTTCAGAGACAGTGGGGTAGATCTCCACAGTAGAATTTTTCCAAAGTACATGGCACAGATCTGCATCACTTTCTTCTACTCTACCTATATTTTGGCCAGACTAAGTTTAACCATGTATTCCATATTCTTCCTGAATTTCACTTTTAGGAGAATTGGAACATGCCTTGAAGGAATTTCAGCCCAGATTCAACTTAAGTTTATCTTGAGAATATTAGCTTTAGTGTACCAAAAAGAAAAAAAGAGAAAAAGTTGATTGGCTCTGGGAGTTAAATTGATACTACTACATTTTGGGTAAAATTTCTAGTGCCCTGGTGCACCCTCTGCTGGCTTTGCAGGGACATTTAATTGCAGTATCTGCTGACAGTCAAGATTTTAAGTTGTGCTGCCAGATTCTGGTTCATAAATAAGGAAATAAACAGCCTTGTGGAATTTGACACATAGGTCATATTTTTATATTTTAGTTTTCCAACAAAGACAGTTGCTGTTACAGTAACTCTTACATGGAGAAGAAGAAAGATAAAATCAATACACTCTTCAATGGGGAGAACATTCAGGTTTTTCACCAGTTATCTGCAAGGAGTAAAGTCAAACTTATGAAAATAAATTGCAGAATGATCCCATGAGATCAAGTGAGCAGAACAGTCAGAGGTATGTCATTGTAGAAGGCTATTCAAACCTCTCCGTGCTTATGATATGATGGTCTCAGTTATGACCCAAGAAAGGGATCTAGAAATCACTGAGGATGTATGGAAATCACTGAAGATGTACATCTGTCATCCCTCAATTGAAAAACATTAAAAAAACAGAGCAGACAAGGAAATTACAGCAGTCAGGATACACAGAGAGATCAGCAAAGTTCTCCGATGAAATTGTTATAGGAAAGCCTCCCCAATGGGAACACAGTTGCTATGATAAAAAGTGATATGGTCACTCAGACCTGGAATTATAATTCTTCAGCTGTAGTAGCGGAGTACCTGTACATTTATCTGGATAGTTGAGATGATCTCAAGAGAAACACCAATCTCTGAGTTAGACAATACACAGTATGATTGTTAAGAATGAAAAAAATCACTGTTGATCATTCTGTGAAGTTGGCCTAGTTCTGGTTGTCGTCCTCAAAGCCAAGAATATGGTGTGCATCATAAGGAAGGGTGTTGAAAACCATGACAAAACAAAGCCTTTTATCTTTTTCATGTAGAAGACCAAAAGTGGATTTATATCCACAGTCATATAGGAAATTCTGATGGTTGCTCCCTAAAAAAAAACCTAACAGCTGATAAAAGTCCCCAGAAACCCAATTCAATTAATCAAAAGGATGAAGGGAGTTTCTAATTGTATTTTTTTTTCAGTTTAGAGAGAGAAAGGTTGAGGTAGGAATATAATCAAAGTCTACTAAACCATGAGAGAGATGACTAAGGTTAATATACCAGTGTAAATTAACCATTTAGGTCAATAAATAAGAAGCCTGCTGTGAGCCAGAATCTATGTTAGGTATTAGATATCTTTTAATGCCTCAAAGATTATTTTGGCGAGGAGGCAAATAAAAGATTTCATTCAAATGATTGCCGCAAGAGATCATCTAAACTGAAACTCTAAGGCTTAAGAAGTATTTTGAAAAATATATGTGTGTAGTTTATTTTATTTTATTTTTCAAGATTTTTAATTTTTATTTATTTACTTATAGACAGAGGGGAAGGGAGGGGGAAAGGTAGGGAGAGAAACATCAATGTGAGAGAGATTCGGTTGCCTCTCATACAGCCCCAACTGGGGACTTGACCTGAAACCCAGGCATGTGCCCTAGACTGGGAATCAAACCAGTGACCTTTTGGCTCTCAGGCTGGCACTCAATCCACTGAGCTACACCAGCCAGGGCTGTATGGGTAGCTTAATAAGGGTTTATTAGGGACTGTGGGGGATATTTGGAACATGTTCATAATTACTTGAGGTAATGTTACAGAAGTCAAATTTCACTTTTCACAGAACATCTCTTGGTTTAACTAGATAGAACATTAGTTATCCACATTTGACATTATTTATTGAGGTTAGTTGATCAAGAACATAACTAGGAATCATTAAATCCAAGGAAATTTTTGGAAGGAGTGGGATCCGGGTAAAATAGTTTTCAATAGATTTAAATCTAGAATTTTCATTGTGGCATTCAAAGCTTTTGACTAACTGCTCCATTATACCTATCTCATTTTCTTTCTCAGTAACTCTATTCTTGCAGCCTACCCAGCATGTCCTGTCTTGGGATCATTCTGTAGTTGTCATGGCTGTCATTTTGTTTAATAAACCTGTGTCTTACCCTGGCCTACAGCTCAGTTGGTTGGAGCATCATCCCATACACCAAAAGATAGCAAGTTTGATTCTGGGTCACAGTACATATACAGGTTATGGATTCAATCCCCAGTTGGAGTACATACAGGAAGTGACCAATTGATGTTTCTCTCTCACATCAATGTTTCTTTCTCTTTCCCTCTCCCTCCTTCCCTCTCTCTAAAATCAATAAACATATCCTCAGTTGAGGATTAAGTAAATCAATAAATCTTGTGTCTTTAGACTAGAACTCCTCAGAGATCTGCCTTCTCTTTTGTCTTTTTCCATAATACCTGACATAGTACTTGTTATATTTAGAGTATTTAAATAGTTGTTGAGTTGAATATTATTTTGGGCTTTTGGAGATGTTTGTGTAAAACCAAGATACTTTCTTTTTATGTAACAGGCCTGTTTCCTTCAGGTCTTGCTAACTCTAAATAATCAGCTATGCATAGGTAAGTATTTCCACTGGTATGTTTCACTGGCTTCTAAAATTATTTGAAAGTAAAATGGAGCCCTGACTTCTGTGGCTCAGTGGGTTGGGTGTCATAATACAAACCAAAAGGTCGCTGGTTCAATTTCTGGCCAGGCTATATACCTGAGTTGCTGGCCAGGTTCCTGTTTGGGGATGTGAAAGATACTACCAATCCATGTTTCTCTCTCACATTGATGCTTCTCCCCCTCTCTTCTCCCTCCCTTCCCTTCTCTCTAAAAATAAATAAATAAAATCTTTACCAAAGAAAAGTAAAATAAGGAGCCCTAACCATATTACCACTAAGATGGTGCCAAAAGCTTTCTGTAATGTGTATAAGTTGATGTTTTGTTTGCTTTCAGTTTTCATTTCTCTCTTTCTTTTTTAGATCTTGTGAAAAATAATATATAATTTATCTGTAACTACCTTATAGAGATCTTTTTTTAAAGAAAGGGACAGAAACATCAACGTGTGGTTGCCTCTTGTGCACCACCCCCATTAGGGACCTGGCCCACAACCCAGGCATGTGCCCTGACTGGGAATCAAATTAGCAGCCCTTTGGTTTGTAGGCCAGTGCTCAATCCACTGAGCCATACCAGCCAGGGCTACAGAAGATCTTTTACTAGAGAACTTTTGAATCCATGTAATCCCCAAGAGCATTATCAAGAGAAACCACTTGCCTTGACCTCATAGAATACCATCTTATCCTACTCTACAAATACTCATCACTTAGCTCTTTGTTTTCTTTTTTCAATTTTTTTTCTATTGGAGAATAACATGCACACAGAAAAGGTCATAAATCATAACTGTACAACTCAATGAATTTTTATGAAGTGAACATACTAATTTTAGCAGAACCTGAATCAATAAATAGAACTAGTATATCATGACCCTCACATTATTCTCCATCTCTATTTCTATACCATTCACCTTCTCCAAAGTTAATGACTATTCTGACTTGTAACCTCATAGATTAGTTTTACCCATTCTGAATTTGATTTAAATAAAATCAAACAGTATATGTTTTGGAGGTCTGTTTTTTATTTTTTGTTCTTATCTCAACACTAGGTTTATGATATCCATCATGTTGTTGCATGTAGTTGTAGTTCTTTATTTGTATGTTTGTATGTTACTCCCTTGTTTGAATATACCATAGTTTATTCACTCTACTGATAATTAA
Organism: Sturnira hondurensis; assembly: GCF_014824575.4. Classification (NCBI taxonomy): domain Eukaryota; kingdom Metazoa; phylum Chordata; class Mammalia; order Chiroptera; family Phyllostomidae; genus Sturnira; species Sturnira hondurensis. Next base: position 109,039 of record NW_028073283.1, read on the forward strand.
TAGTTGGATTGTTTCTTGATTGGGGTTATTATAAATAATGATGCTGTGAATATCATCATATATATTTTTTGAACATATGTACTCAATTCTCTATTGAATATATACCTATTATTGGAATTTATGAGTCATAGGGAATGTGTATTTTCAAATTTATTGATGATAGTTTTTATAAGTGATTGTACCACTTAACATTCCCACCAGCAATGTATGAGAATTCCAGTTGTCCCACATCCTTGCTAATACTTCTCATTATCACTCTTTTTAATTATAGCCATTCTGGTAGGTGAGTTTGAAGTAATATCTTATTGTGCTTTTAATAGGTATTTCCTCAAAATACAAGTGAAGTTGTACTCCATCTCATATGTTTATTATGTATTTAGATGTTTTATTCTGTGAAGTACCTATATAAGTATTTGACCCTATTTTTAAAATTGGGTGTTTTTCCTTTTCCTATAGATGTATAGGAATTCTTTATATACCCTGGCTGTGGACCACTTTTATGTTTAGATAGAGGGGAAGGGAGGGAGAAAGAGGGAGAGAAACATCAATGTGTGGTTGCCTCTTGCGCGCCCCCTACTGGGGACCTAGTCAGCAACCCAGGCAGGTGGCCTGACTGGGAATCAAACCAATGACCCTTTTGTTTGCAGGCTGGCACTCTACACTGAGCCACACCAGCCAGGGCCACTTTTGTACTTTTTGTATTACGAATGCTTCCCAAATCTCTGTAGTATACTTTGATGAACAGAAGTGTTTTATCTTAATGTGTCTAGTCTTTTAGTATTTCCCTTTATAACAAATATTTTTCATGTTCCATTTAAGTAATATTTAGCCCTGGCTGGTGTGGCTCAGTGGAGTGAGCTCTGGTCTGCTAAAAGAAGGGTTGTTGGTTTGATTCCCAGTCAGGGCATATGCCTGGGGTGCAGGCCAGGTCTCTAATTGAGGGTGTGTGAGAGGCAACTGATCATGTATCTCATACACACTGATGTTTCTCTCCCTCTCTTTCTCTCTCCCTTCTTCTCTCTCCAAAGTAAGTAAATAAAATCTTTTTTTTAAAGAAATATTTCCCTACCTTGAAGCCATGTATGTGTTCTCCCATATTATCTTCTAGAAGTTTTATGCTTTTGCCATTCACATTTACATCTACAATCCATCTGGAATTGATTTTTGTGTGTGGCAAGATGTAGGGGTCAAGCCTTATCTTTTCCATATATATTTAATTGCCCAGTGCCATTTATTATAAAGAATGTCTTTTGTCTCCACTTCTCTACGTGTCACCTTTGTCATAAATCAGGTGTTTGCATATGTGTGAAATTGTTTCTGAACATTTTCCTCTGTTCTATTAGTCTATTTCTCATTGCACTGATACCATAGTCTTTTTAAAATGTTTATGTATTGATTTGAGAGAGAGAGATGGAAGAGAGAGAAACATCAACTTGTTGTTCCACTCATTTATGCATTCGTTGGTTGGTTCTTGTGTGTGCCCTGACCAGGGATTGAACCTGCAACCTTAGTGTATTAGCATGATGCTCTAACCAACTGAGCCACCCAGCCAGGGCAATATCATAATCTTAATTACTGAACTTTATAACAAGCTCTTTATATCTGGTAAAGGACATCCTTCTAACTTTTTCCTTTTCTTTAAAAGTATCTTGTAAGTTCTTGGCCCTTTGCATTTTTCTCTATATTATAGAATCCACTAGTCACATTCCACAAAAAGAAGAGTAGCTTTGGAGAGTGATGCCAGCAAGATGATGGATTAGGAAGTCCTGAACACCCCCAACCCCCAACAAACACACCAATTCAGCAACAATATATGGACAGATTCCTTTTGTGAGAAATTAAGGAACTATTTGGAAGGCTCCTGTGCCTGGGGCAAACATGAAAGCAGACACACTGAAGCTGGTAGGGAGATTTGGGACATCCTCTCACTAGAGTCCCTACCACCAGCATGGTACCATATAATATGGCAGAAACCCCTCTAGCTTCCAACTTCTCCTAGTTAAGGGAAGGAGCTGATTCACATGTCTGGTACTCTAAGTATTCTGAGGACTGGCTTCTGTCTTGTCAGTTTTGGAACTTTGTGAAGTCTACCTAGTGGATAACAGATATGGTGGCTTGGGCTGGTAAACACCATAGATCTCTCTTTCTGAGCAAAGAACAAGACAAAATATCACAGCTACCAACATTCCCCTGGGGAGAAAAGAGTTCATCTCTGCATCCTGTGCTCCAACTCATCAGGGCTGCCCAGAGAATTGGCATATGACTTATAAGTCTAGGAGCTCTGAGAGTGTCTAGCACAGTCTAGGTTCCTGAGGGAAGACAGAGATGATGGTTGGGACTGGTAGATGCCATAGATCCTTCCACCTGCTCACACAGAGTGCATGGATAAAATATCCCAGCTTTCAGCTTACTCCTAGAGATGGAAGAATAGATCTGTGCATTTAGTGCCATAACTTTCCTGGGGCTGTCCAAAGAATTGGCATCTTTCTGCTAGTCTTGGAGCTCTGATGGGTCTGGCAGTGAAACCACCTGGGAAGAATGGAGATGGCAGTTTGGACTGGTAAATGCCATACTTTGCTCCTCCATACACACTCAGCACAGAGTGAGTAGACAAAAACTGCAGCTGCTTGCTTCTCCCTTGTGGTGGAGAGTTGGTAGAGAATCTCTGACCTGGCTGATTGGTGGAGGTCTTCTCCTGTACAAGGCCAGTCTGTGGAGACTGGGAGCAACGCTGGCTTTGTGTCATGTTCAGAAACCCAAACAGATAGTCAAGGAAAATGATGTTACAAAAAAACAAAGATGTTCTAAAAAAAAGGAGCACAATAAATCTCCAGAAACTGACCCTAATGAAACAGAATTATAAGATTCTGCTGATAAAGAATACAAAATAACATATAAAGATGCTCACCAAGATTAATAAGAAATGTATGAACAAAATGAGAATTTCAACAGAGAGATAGATAATATTATAAAGTACCACCCTGGCTGGTGTAGCTCAGTGGATTGAGCACGGGCCTGTGAACCAGAGGATCGCAGTTTGATTCCCAGTCAGGGCACATGCCTGGGTTGCAGGCCAGTTCCCAGCAGGGGACACACGATAGGTAACCATACATGATGTTTCTCTCTCTCTCTCTCCCTCCCTCTCTCTCTCTCTCTCCTTCCTTTCCCCTGTAAAGATAAATAAATAAAAATCCTTTAAAAAAGAAAATATTATAAAGTACCAAACAGAAATCATAGAGCTAAAGGCACAATAACTGAAAAATCCATGAGAAGGCTTCAACATCAAACTAGATAAAACAGAAGAACAGTATCAATGAAATATGACAGGTCATTAGAAACAATTCAACCAGAGAAACAAAAAGAAAAAGAGTGAAAAAGCTTAAGGCAGTTATGATATATCACCAAGAGGACCAATGTAGGCATTAGGGGAGTCTCAGAAGAATAGGAGAGGAAGGATAAGAAAGATTATTCACGGAAAGAATGGCCAAGAACTATCCAAATCTGGGGAAGGAAAAGGAATACCAGATTCCAAAAGCCTCAAGGACACTAACTAAATGAACTCAGAGAAATCCACACTATGAAATATAATCAAATTATCAAAGTGAAAGCTAACAAGAGAATTTTAAAAGCATCAAGAGATAAGTGACTTGTGATATACAAGGGAACCCCCATAAGACTATCAGAAAAAAGTATAGCAGAAACCTTATAGGGCACAGCAAGTAGGATGAGATATTCAAACTGCTGAAAGAAAAAAGGAACACTGCCAGTCAAGACTACTTGTCAAAAATGTCCTTAAAATATGGACAGATAAAGACATTCCTAGACAAACAAAAGCTGAGCAACTTCACCACTAGACCTGCCTTATGTGAAATGTTAAAGGGAGTTTATCAACTTGAAAGAACACTAAATCAGCTACATGATGACATAAGAAAGTATGAAACTCTATAAAAGTAAATATATAGACATGTACAGAATGCTGTATTACTGTAATCATAGTGGGTAAATAACTTTTATTTCTAGTATAAAAAGTTAAATTATAAATGTTTTAAAAATAACTATGACTAAAATAAGTTAAGAGATGCATAATATGAATAGATGTAGAATGTGACAAAAATAACAAAGTGTATTTGGGGAAAAAGTTAGAATGTGAAGTTTTACTTTGCAATTGAACTTGAGTTGTTATTAGCTTAACATAGACTGTTGTTACAAAGTATTTTATGTAAGCATCAAAGTAGTCACAAAAAATACCTATAGAGTTACACAAAAGAAAAAGAGAAAGGAATAGAAGCATATCAATACAAAAAAATCACAAAGTACAAAGTTGGACAGTGAGAGGAAATACACAGAAAAGGATCTCAAGGCTAACAGGAAACAACTAACAAGATGGCAATAGTAGATTCTTTCCTATCAATAAATACTTTAAATGTAAATAGATAAAACTGCCTCAATCAAAGAAATGTTCTGGCTGAATTGATAAAAGCAAGACCCAATCATATGCTTTCTAAAAGAAACTCACTTTAGATTTAAGAAAGCATTGGCTGGATGTGGAAGAATGGAAAAAGATAGTCCATGAAAATGGTAATAAAAAGAGAGCAGGGATACCTATACTTATGTTAGACAAAATAGACTTTTAAGTCAAAACTGTGAAAAGGGACAGAGAAGGACATTGTATAGAGATAAAAGAGGCAATCCAACAGGAATATATGACAATTACATATGTACCAGCATCAGAGAACCTATGCATATATGTAAAACCAAAATACAGAACCAAAGGAATAAATAGACAGCAATAGAATAATAGTGGGTGACTTTAATGCCTTACTTTCAATAATGGATAATCACCTAGACAGAACAATAAGGAAATAGAGGACTTCAACAGCAGTACTTAAAAAATGAGCCTCAAAAACATATACAGAACATTCCATCCAAAAGCAGGAGAACACACATTCTTCACAAAGACATATCTTTCTCCAGGAAAGATAATGTGTGAGGTCACAAAATAACTCTTAACAAATTTAAGAAAATTGAAAACATACCCGTTATTTTTTTAATGCAATGGAATGAAATTAGAATCAATAGCAGAAGAAAAACTAGAAAATTCACAGGTATATGGAAATTAACACACTCTTGAACAACCATTGCGTCAAAGATATCAAAAATGAAATTAGAAAATACCTCGAGACAAACACAACACATAAACTTACAGGATGTGGCAAAATCAGTACTAAGAGGGAAATTAATAGTAATAAATACTTACATTAAAAAAGAAGATCCCAAATAAACAAACTAACTCTACACCACTAGTAGCTAGAAAAAGAACAAACTAAATCCCAAGTTAGAAGGAAGAAAATAAACTTTACAGCAGAAATAAACAAAATAAAACATAGAAAAATAAAGAAACTAATAGTTGGTTTTTTGAAAAGATAAATCAAAGTGACAAATCACTAACTAGACTAAATACAAAAAAAAAGTAATGCCCTGGCTGCTGTGGCTCAATGGATTGAGTGCCAGCCTGCATGCTAGGGGTTCGCTGGGTTCAATTCCCAGTCTAGGGTGCATGCCTGGATTGCAGGCCAGGTCCCTGGTGGGGGTGTGCAAAAGGAAGCCACACATTGATGTTTCTCTCCCCCTCTTTCTCCCTCCCTTCTCCTCTCTCTAAAAATAAGTAAATAAAATCTTTTTTTTTTAAACTGAAAGCTTATCCTCTAAGAGAGGGAACAAGGAAAGGATGCCCACTCTCACCACTTCTATTCAACAAAGTATTGGAAGTTCTATATAGAGGAATGAAGCTAGACTAATAAAAGATGTCCAATCAGAAAAGAAGAATTAAAATTGTTTATGTTTGTATATGACATAAACTAATAAATTTAGTAAAGCTACAGGAATACAGATCAGCAAATAAAATCAGTTGCATTTCTGTACACTTAGTATGAACTATCTGAAAAGGATTTAAGAAAATAAGCCCATTTACAATAATACCTAAAAGAATGTAACACTTAGGAATAAACTTAACTAAGGAGGCAAAGGACTTACGTACTAAAAACTACAAAACATTGATGAAAAATTAAAGACACAAACAAATGAAAGACATCAAATGTTCATGGATTGTTAGACTAAATATTGTTAAAATATCCATTTCACCCAAAGCAAATCACAGATTCAATGAAATTCCTATAAAAATATCAGTGGCATTTTTCACAGAAATAGAACGAACACTCTTAAAATGTGCTCAGAACCACAAAAGACTGAATATCCAGAGAAGTCTTGAAAAATAACAAAGCTGTAGGCATTACACTTTCTGATATGAAACTATATTACAGAGCTACAGTAATCAAGCCATATGATATTGGCATAAAGACAGACATACAGACCAATCAAACAGAATGACCCCCAAATAAAACCACATATATGCATTCAACTGATCTTTGAAAAGGGTGCCAAGAATACACGATGGGGAAAGAATAGTCTCTTCAAGAAATAGTGTTGGGGAAATTGGATTTTCACATGCAAAAGAATGAAATTGGAACCTTATGCACAAAAAAACAACAAATAGGTTAGAAACTCCAGGCCTAAGACTGAAAGGTATAACATTCCAAGAGGAAAACATAGGAGAAAGCTTCATAACATTGGCCTTGGCAAGGCCAAGTGTAGGCAACAAAAACGAAAATTAAAAAGTTGGGCCTAAATCAAACTATGAAGCTTCTGTATGGCAAAGGAAACAAGAGAATGAAAATACAACCTACAGAATGAGAAAATATTTGTAAACCATATTTCTGATAAGGGGATAATGTCCAAAACATGTAAAGAGCTATACAAGTCAGTAGCAAAATCAAAAACCTTGATTTAAAAATGAGCTAAAGTAGCTCCCTGGCTGGTGTAGCTCAGTGGATTGAGCGCGGGCCTGCGAGCCACATGATCGCGGTTCGATTCCCAGTCAGGGCACATGCCTGGGTTGCAGGCAAGTTCCCCACAGGGGCCAGTTCCCAGCAGGGGATGCATGAGAGGCAACCATACATTGATATTTCTCTCCTTCTCTCCTTCCCTTCCTCTCTAAAGATAAATAAATAAACTCTTTAAAAAAATGAGCTAAAGTAGACATCAAAATTACAACTAAACTACAGAAAAACTGTCATTCAGAAATGCCTGACATTGAGCTGAATGGAAGTCCTACAAGTAAGAATTTAAAGAAGAAACCACATTGAGACTGGTAGGAGTGGCAGAGATGTGGAATGACAGAACAGGCTGGTCTTACACCCATGTGTGGCAGATAAAAATCAGGAGAGATATCACAGCTTTAGAGGTTCCCCCTGAGGAGCAAGGGGTTCCAACTTCACATCACATCTCCCCACCCAGGTTTCCAGAGCCAGAAAGAGAAGTTCTCACAAATTCTGGCTTTAAAACCAACAGGGATTGTGGCTGCGTGAGATGGGGGGCTTCTGGAGTCTCAGGAAGTTCCTCTTTAAGGGCTTGCACACATTCTTGCTCGGACTCACTCTCTATGAGTTTCAGTGCTGAGACTGTAAGTGAAGAAACAGTTCCCAGATGAAATCTGAAGAAAAAAAAGAACTAAATAAAATGGAGGCAAGCAAACTAAAATACAGAGAGTTTGAAACAATGGTTATAAGAATCCTCAAGGAACTCAGTGAGAACTTCAATAGCATGAAAATTGACATAGACACCATAAAAAAGAACCAGTCAGAAATGAAGGATACATTAAATGAATGAAGAACACCTTATAGGGAATCAATAGTAGACTAGATGAAGCTGGAATCAAATTAGCAATTTGGAATAAAGGAAGTAATAAACACCTAAGCACAACAGTAAAAATAGAAAAGAATACAAAAAAATTGAGCAAATGTGAAGAGCTTCTGGGACAACTTCAAGTGTACCAACATTCACTTCATAAGCATGTCAGAAGGAGAAGGGAGAGAGCAAAGCATTCCAAACAAGATGAACCCAAAGAAGCCCACTCCAAGACACATCGTAATTAAATGCCAAAGATTAAAGACAAAATGAGAATCCTAAAACCAGTGAGAGAAAAGCAGTTAGTTGTCTATAAGAGAGCTCCCATAAGACTGTCAGCTGATTTCTCAACAGAAACTTTTGTGGGCCAGAAGGGACTGGTAAGAAATATTCAAAGTCATGAAAAGCAAAGCCATGTCAATCATGGCAACCAAGATTACTCTACCTGGCAAAGCCATCATTTAGAATCAAAGAACAGATAAAGAGCTTCCCAGAAAACAAAAAGCTAAAGGCGCTCATCACCACCAAACCAGTATTACAGAAAATGTTAAAGGGTCTTTAAAAAGAAGAGAAAAAAGATAACAAATATGAAGAATAAAATGGTGCTAAATATATTTTATCAACAATTGACTCTAAAATAACAAAATAAGCCAACAAACAGTACAGAAACAGACTCACAGATACGGAGAACATTTTGATAGTTGCCAGATGGGAGGAGGATTTGGGGGATGGGTGAAAAAGGTAAAGGGATTAAGAAGTACAAATTTGTCACAGAATAGTCATAGGGATGTAAAGTACAGCATAGGGAATATAGTCAATAATATTCTAATAATTATGTATGGTGTCAGATAGGTACTAGATTTATTGGGATGATCACCTTGTAAGTTAAATAATGTCTAATCACTTGGATGTTCTGAAACTAATATAACATGGTATGTCAACTGTAGCTGAAAAATTAAAAGCTTACAAAACTAAAATAAGCTAAAACAGATATGTGAAAAAATGTTCACCTTCACTAGCTATTAGGTAGATACAAATCAAATCTACAATGAGGTGCCACCTTATACCTGTAAGAATGGGTGCTATCAACAAGACAAGTAATGACAGTGTTGGAAAAGCTGTGGAGAAAAAGGAACCCTCATTCACTATTGGTGGGATGTAAATTGGTACGGCCACTAAGGAAAACAGTATGGGGTTCCTCAAAAAGTTAAAATTACTATATGACCCAGCAATTCCTCTTCTGGATATCTACCTGAAAAACTTGAAAACATTTATTTGCAAAGGTGTATGCATCCCTACGTTCATTGCAGCACTATTCAAGGTGGCCAAGACATGGAAACAACAAAAGTGTCCTTTAATAGATGATTGGAGAAGACTTCCAGTCAATGGAGGCATAGGTGGATACACTTCACCTCCTTGCACAACCATAAGAAGTATCAAAATTCATTTTAAAACGAAAAACACCCAGAACTGCCAGAAAATAGAACTGTAGGGAAGTCTGACAATCAAGGATTTAAAGAAGCTAAATTCATCCAGATGGGTACGAGGGGCAGAAACGGGGAGGTGGGGCAGAGAGGATGCAGTGTGGCCACAGTAATCAGATGGCAGCAAGGCAGCAGCAGTGGCCAGTGGAACAGGCAGTCCCACATTCATGTGTGGGGATAAAATTCAGTGGGATACCTTTTGAGCAAGTGATTCCAGCTGCAGGCCACACTGCGCAGCCCAGGGTTTCAGCCTTGAGAAAAATACAGCCTCACAACTTCTGGTTGTAAAAACCAGTGGGGGTTGGGGCAGTGGAAGAAACTACTGGTATCTTTTTTTTAAAGATTTCATTTATTTATATTTAGAGAGGGAGAAGGAGAGAGTAAGAAAGGTACTTAAGGGTTGAGGGGGTCAAATATATGGTGACAGAAGGAGATTTGACTTTGGTTGGTAAACACACAATGCAATATACAGATGATGCATTATACAATTGTATACTTGAAACCTGTATAATTTCATTAACCAATGTTACCCCACTAAGTTTAATAAAATTTTAAAAACTTGGCTAAAGACTTGAATAAACAGTTCTCCAAATAGGACATGTAACTGGTCAACATGTATATGAATAAGTGTTCAACACCACTAATCATCATGGAAATGCAAATCATTCAAGTCCACAATGAGATCCTACCTCACCCCTGTCAGGATAGCTACTATTTTAAAAAAAGATAACATGTATTGGTGAGGATATGGAAAAATAGGAATGTTTGTACACTGTGGTGGGAATGTAAAGTGGTACAACCGCTGTGGAAAACAGCATGGATGTTTTATAAAAAATTAATAGAACTCCCATATGATTCAGTAATGCTACTTTCGAGGTATTTATTTAAAAGAATTAAAATCAGGATCCCAAAGAGATATTTGCACTTTCACATTTTTTCAGCATTATTCACAATAGCCAAGATGTGGAAGCATTCTAAAAATCCATTGATACATAAATAGATAAAGAAAATGTGGTAATACTATTCAGCCTTAAAAAAGTAAATTCTGCAATATATGAGCATGGATGAACCTTGAGAACATTATGCTAAGTGAAAAACGCCAGTCACAGAAAGACAAATACTGCCTGATTCTACTTACATGAAGTATCTAAAATGTCAATTTCATAGAATCAAAGAATGGAATGTTGATTATCTTGTGCAGGGGGAGGGAAATGTGGAGTTACTAATCAAGAGACATTAAACTTAACTTAAGTAAGATAAGTTCTAAAGATCTGCTGTATAACATTGTACCCACAGTCAACAATAATCTATTATACACTTAAAAATTTAAGAGGGTAGTTCTCATGTTAAATATTCTTACCACAATAATATACAATCAAGGGAAAAAACCTTATGGGATTTTAATTTTGATTGCATTAAACCTAAAAAATCAATATAAGGAAAACTTAAATCTTTATAATTTTGAGTCTTCCAATCTATCAATATGGTATATACCTCCATTTATTGAGGTTTTCTGTGGAAAACTCTTATGTACCTTTCATGAGATTTATTTCAGGGTATTTGATATTTTTGAAGCTATTTTTAATGTCTGCAGTTAATGTTGTCATCCATCACCCAGTCCCCATTCAATTCCCTCAGCTGCTGGGAGTGCTGCCAGGAGATGGATCTCAGTTTGACAGGCTTTGTTTGAATTTGTCTTGTTTGAGGAAAACTGTCTCACTTAAGAATATCCTTCCTTCTAGGGCATCCCACATCCAATGACTGATCAATGAGGGAGGATAAATTTAGGCTAGCCGCTTTTCCCCTGGTCCAGAAACCTCTGAAGGGCCATACCAACTCTAGATCTCCCTATGAATTTATCTAGGGCTTTTGGGGAAAGATTATTTTTTCCTGTTGCACGTATGTTGATCTCCAAAGCACTTCCTTATAAAAGTCCTACATGGCCCTGGATGATATGGCTCAGTGGATTGAGTGCTAGCCTGTGAACCAAAGGGTCACTGGTTCGATTCCCAGTCAGGACACATGCCTGGCTTGCAGGCCAGGTCCCCAGTTGAAGGCATGTGAGAGGCAATAATCCAAGTGTCTCTTGCATATCGATATTTCTCTCCCTTTCTTTCTCCATTCCTTACCTTTTCTCTATAAATAAATAAATAAATAATCTTTTTTAAAAACTGGCAGTGGTTAGATTGAGTGTGGGAGGTGGGGATGAGTGGGGTGGGGTTAGGGAGAGTGGTAGGTGGTGTGGGAACAACTGTACTTGACCAACAATAGACAAAAAAGTCCTATGTGATAATCTATGTCTCCCAGTCTGCATCACAGGAAAACAAACCTGGGCCTGTATCATTCTTTTTCTTACATTGTTGTGCTGGCTTGAATGGTCAAGATAATATTGAATAAAAGTAATAATAGCACACATCCTTGTCCTATCCCTAATCTTAGAGAGGTATATCTTTTAACATTTCAATTTTAAGTATGTTTGTTGTAGACATTTTTGTTTTTGAAAAAACTACCTTTATTAATTTAAAAGTTATTTTCTAGTCTAGTTACTGAAGGTTTTATTTTAGTCATGGATGGATATATCATTATATCAAGTGGTTTTCCTGCATCTATTGAGATACTCATTTGATTTTTCTCCCTTTATTCTTTGAATGTGGTATTAAACTAACCTGGCTCTTGTAAAATAAACCATACATAGACTTGATGGCAGCTACAGCCTTATGAAAAATATGTATTTTAAAAAATAATGTATAAATTGTTCAATTACAGTTGATATACGATATTATATGAGGTGGACCAAAAAAAACCCAGCAACCCAGAATTATCTTCTGGCCACTTGTAGTACAAGCTTCCCTAGATAGGTGAGTGTTCTAGAAACCCATCTGTATGAATGTACTACCTGGCATTGTTGTAAGAGGCTGCATTCAGCTTCAGGGAATTTTTTTAAGACTCTTTCAACATGTTTGCCCATTTCATGATGGATGATTTGTGAGCACACCTGCCCACACCACACTGAGTGTTCAGCAGTTTTTGACCAAAAACTGGCATGACTCCCATGCCCTACCCCCCATTCACCCGATCTCATGGTAAGCAACTTGTTCTTCTTCCCCTGATGAAAAAAGTCCTCAAAGAGAAATGTTTTGCCAATGTGAAAGAGGTAAAATAAAAAGCAGCAGAGGCACTAAAAGACATCAATATCAACAAGTTCAAAAACAGTTTTGAGCAGTGGAAAAAACATCTCAGTAGGTGTATTGCATAAAATGGAGAGTACTTTGAAGGTGACTGAAGTTTAAACATGTAAGAATACACAATTTTTAATAAATAAATTCCAGGGTATTCTAGGTCCCCCCTTGTATTAATTTTAGGTGTACAACTCAGTGATTAGACATATAACTTATGAAGTTATCACCCCAATAAATCTAGTACACATTTGACACCATATATAGTTATTACAATTTTATTGACAATATTCCTTATGATGTACTTTACATCCTCACTACTATTCTGTAACTACCAATTTGTACTTATTAATCCCTTCACCCTTTTAACCCAGTCCCCACATTCTCTCCTCTGGCAATCACCAATCTGCTCTCTATGTCTGTGAGTCTGTTTCTGTTTTGTTTGTTCATTTATTTTGTTCTTTAGATCTCACATGTAAGTGAAATTATATCGTATTTGTCTTTCTCTGACTTATTCCACTTAGCATAATACACTCTAGCCCTGTCCATACTGTTGCAAATGTTAAGATTTTATTCTTTTTTATGGCCAAGTAATATTCCATTGTGTATATATATCAAAACTTTATAATCTACTTGCCCATTGATGGGCTCTGGGCTGCTTTAATATCTCAGCTATTGTAAATGACACTGCACTGAATGTGGGGGTGCATATATCTTTTTGAATTAGTGTTTTGGATTTCATTGAATATGTATCCAGAAGTGAAAATGCTGGGTCATAAGATAATTCTTTATTTTTCATTTTTTGAGAAACCTCCATAATGTTTTCTATTTTTATTTTTCTAATACTCACCCAAGGATGTATTTATTGATTTTAGAGAGAGAAGAAGGGAAGAGGGGGGAGAGAGAGAGAGAGAGAAAGAGAAATGTTGATGTGAGAAAGAAATAGATCAATTGCCTCCTGTACGCACTCTGACTGGGAATCAGATTGAACCCACAACCCAGGTATGTGCCCTGACTAAGGATAAAACCTGCAAACTTTTAGTGTATGGGACAATGCTCCAACCAACTAAGCCACCCAGCCAGGGTTTTTTTAAAAATATTTTTTAAAGATCTTATTTATTTTTAGAGAGAGGGGAAAGGAGGGAGAAAAAGAGAGAGAGATAAACATCAATGTGTGAGAGAAACATCCATTGCTTACCTTTTGTATGCCTCCAAATGGGGTGTATGCCCTGAGAATCGAATGGCCATTTTTCGGTTCACAGGTTGACATTCAATCCACTGAACTACACCAGCCAGGGCTAATTTGAGTTTTAAAAAAAATTATGATGTACCCTGGCTGGTGTGGTTCAGTGGATTGAGTACCGTTCTGCGAACCAAAGGGTTACTTGTTTGATTTCCAGTCAGGGCGCATGCCTGGGTTGCAGGCCAGGTCTCCAATACGGGGCGTGTGAGAGGCAACCACACATGGATTTTTCTCTCCCTCTCTTTCTCTCTTCCCTTCTCTCTAAAATAAATAAGTAAATAAAATCTTTTTAAAAATTATGATGTTTTCCATAGTGACTACACCAATGCACAATCCCACCAAAAGTGCATGAGGGTTTCCTTTTCTTCACATCCTTGCCAGTAGTTGTTGTTTGTTGATTTATTGTTGATAATCATTGTGACAGATGTGAAGAGACGTCTCACAGTAGTTTCAATTCTCATTTCTCTGATTAGTGACTTTGGACATCTTTTCATATGTCTACTGGCCATTTCTATGTCCTCTTTGGAGAAGTGTCTATTCAGGTTCTGTGCCCTTTTTTTCATTGGATTTTCTTTTTGGTGTTGAGTTTATAAATTTTGGATATTAATCCATTATTGGATATGTCTTTGGCAAAGATCTGTTTTCATTCAGTAGGTTGTCTTTTCATCTGTTGGTGGTTTCTTTTGCTGTGCAAAATGATTTTAGTTTGACGTAGTCCCATTTGTTTATTTCTTTCTTTCATTTCTCTTGCCCAAGGAGATCAATCAGAAAAAAATATTACTAAGACCAATACCAGGATGTTTATGTCTATGTTTTCTCCTAGGAGTTTTATGGTTTCAAGTTGTACATTTAAATCTTTAATCCATTTTGAATTTCTTCTTTTTTTACCTGTATTCTTGTATATAGTGTAAGAAGGTGGTCAGTTTTAATTTTTTACATGTACCTGTCCAATTTTCCCAACACCATTTATTGAATAAATTGTCTTTACCCTATTGTATATTTTTTTCCTCCTATGTCAGATATCAATTGACCATGAAAGGTATGGGTTTATTTCTGGGGCTCTCTATTCTGTTCCACTGGTCATTGTACATAGGACAATGAGACCTCAGTCCCCTTCAAAGTAGGCACCTAGGGATCTCACACAGTTCTCCAAATCACCATCAGCTCCCTGTCTTATTTTCCTGAATCTCATTCACAGTCTAAAATATCTCCCCTTTCAAACATGATTTTAGTTTTGGGAAAAGCCAAAAGCTGCAGGGCACCAAATCTGGGCTGTAGGATGGATGAGTTACCTGGGTGATATGATGTTTCACCAAAAAACTGCACAAGATGTGAAGCATGAGCAGGTATATTTTCATGATGAATCTTCCAGTCACCAGTTGCCCATCATGCAGCCTTCCGAATCATTTGAATAGTTCCTGTGCAGGAATGCTCAAGCTTAATGCAAAGTCTGATGCAGATTCGTTGCTGTACTGGCTCAGTCATTTTGAATGTGACAGCCATACAGGACACATGCTCACTCAACGGCATCTACCATCCCCACTGACTAATACAGTGAAGTTGTCATTATTCACTGATGTACACTTCCATCCACTCTCCTTGGCTGCCAGGTTACATCAATGTCATGCAAACTGTTCTTATTATATTCACATTGGCTGGACTTCTTCTGGACAGCCCTTGTATGTACTATAGTGTAAAGTCATTTATCAAACAGTTCAAGTTGTGTTCTTTAAGTATTTTTGCCCTCTCTGATTTTTTTGATGTCTACTGGTTCTATCAGTTGCTGAGATATTTGTGTTAAAAATCTTCCATGATGATTATGTATTCATTCATGTTTTCTTTTAGTTCTGAGAGTTCCTGATTTGTATATTTTGAAAACATATTATTAGGTGCATAGAGATTTGGAACTATTATATCTTCCTCTTGAAGTGAACCTTTTATTATTATGAAATGTTCCCCTTTATCTCTAGTAATGCTTTTTACCTTAAGGTCTACATTGTTTGACATTAATACTGCTACTTTCTTTTTTATTTAACTCAGAATTTGGAGTAAGGGAAGGTTTATTTTTCCGCCAAAATATTTTTTAATTTATTGATCTTTAGAGAGAGGGGAAGGGAGAGAGAGAAACTTGATGTGTGAGACATATATCAACCAGTTGCCTCTCAAATGCCCCCAAGTGGGGACCACAACCTAGGCATGTGCCCTGACTGGGGATTGAACCATCGACCTTTCAGTTCCCAGGTCGGCACTCACTCTGCTGAACCACACCAGCCAAGGCTGATACTGCTACTTTCCATTGGATGCTATTTGCATAATAAATCTTTCATCTGTAAAATTTTTACCCTTTATTCATTCATTCATTTATTCATTCACTCATTCTGGTTAACAGACATTGCTTTATTTATTTTTAAAATATATTTTATTGATTATGCCATTACAGTTGTCCTATTTCCCCCCCTTCATTCCCCTCCACCCTGCACATCCCCTCCCCCACCATTTCCCCCCTTTAGTTTATGTCCACGTGTCTCAAGTTCTTTAGATTCTATATTTCCCATAATATTCTTGCCCTCCCTCCTATCTATTTTCTACCTACCATCTATGCTGCTTATTCTCTGTACCTTCTCCCCATTTCTCTTCCTCCCACTCCCCTGTTGCTAACCCTCCATGTGATCTTCATTTCTATGGTTTCCCTCCTGATCTAGCTGTCCTCTTAGTTTGCTTTTGTTTTAGGTGTGGTTGTTAATAACTGTGAGTTTGCTGTCCTTTCACTGTTCATATTTTTCATCTTCTTTTTCTTAGATAAGTCCCTTTAGCATTTCATATAATAAGGACTTGGTGATGATGAACTCCTTGAATTTGATCTTATCTGAGAAGCACTTTATCTGCCCTTCCATTCTAAATGAAAGCTTTGCTGGATAGAGCAGTCTTGGATGTAGGTCTTTGGATGTCATGACTTGGAATACTCCTTTCCAGCCCCTTCTTGCCTGTAAGGTCTCTTTTGAGAAATCCACTGACAGTCTGATGGGCACTCCTTTGTAGGTGACTGTCCCCTTATCTCTTGCTGCTTCTAGGATTCTCTCCTTCATTTTCATCTTGGCTAATGTAATGATGATGTGCCTTGGTGTGTTCCTTCTTGGGTGAACTTCTTTGGGACTCTCTGAGCTTCCTGGATTTCCTGGAAGTCTATTTCCTTTGCCAGATTGGGGAAGTTCTCCTTTATTATTTGTTCAAATAAGTTTTCCACTTGCTCTTCCTCTTCCCCTTCTGGTACCCCTATAATTCAGATGTTGGAATGTTTAAAGATGTCCTGGAGGTTCCTAAGCCTCTCATCATTTTTTTTGAATTCTTCTTTCTTCATTCTTTTCTGTTTGGTCATTTCTTCCTTTCTTCTGGTCCACTCCCTTGATTTGAGTCCCAGTTTCCTTTCTATCACTATTGGTTCTCTATGCATTTTGCTTCTCTATGCATCATGCCTTCACTTAGTGTAGCCTTCATTTGTTCCTGTAATTTGTGACTAAAATCACCCAGTTCTGTGAGCATCCTGATCCCCAGTATTTTGAACTGTGCATTTGATAGGTTGACTATTTCTTGGTCACTTAGAGTTATTGGCTCTGGGACTTTGAGTTCTTCTTGAGCCATAATATTTTGGTCTGTTCGCACCTGTTACGTATGAGGGGCAGAGCCCTAGGTCTTCACCAGGGCAGGGCAACTCAGTCGCTGGGTTGTGACGTTTTATGTGGGGATGGGGTCAAAGAGGAGCAATGGCAGTGCCCTCTGCTGCTTCCCTCCTCTGGGGCCTGCACAGTCTGTCTCACTGCTCGCTCCTTCTCCTGGTTTATCTGCACGCAAATGTGTGACTGCAGTCAGCCAGCTGCCTTGAGCCCTCACTTCGTCTGTCCGTCACAACCCCATGCCTGAGATCTGCCAACCGCTGCCTGCATGCCTGGGTCAGTCTGGCCGAGTTTTCCTGCGTGACCCCGCTCCGACCCAGCTCCGCCAGTCGCTGGCTCTGCCTCTCTTACAGGTCTGGCTGAATGGTTCGTTGTTGTTGGACTTCCGTATAGTTCAATTTTCTGCGTTTTGATTGTGTTTTTATTACTAAAACTTTGTTGTCTTTAAACTTGGTTGTGCGAGGAGGCACAGTGTTTCCACCTACACCTCAATCTTGGCCGGAAGTCTCCTATTTTTTAATACAGAGTATCTTTTTTTAACTGGCACATTTAAGCAATTTTCATTAAATTTAATTAATTATATATTTGGCTTTAAATGTATCATCATACTTTTGGATTCTACTTGTCCTGCCTGCTTTGAACATTTTCTCTCTTTATTACCTTCTTTAGGATGTTTTTTTGGTCTCATTTATTTTTTACCCTTTGTTAACTTTGTACATTATTTTACTATTGTTTAAGTGTATATCTAAAGATTAAAACATTCATTCTTGACTATAGTTTGATAAATTAATTCTTTGACCTCTTTCTGTACAGTGCAAAAGCTTTAGAATACTTTAACTTCATGTTCCCCTGGCAAACTATATGCTATTGTTTCATTATTTAATTATCTATATAATGTAAACCACACAAGACATCATCATTGTTGTTTTATTTTCAATATTTATGTAGATTACCTGATGTTTATGCTTTTCTTTTCTGTATTTCTTTTTTTGTATTCAAGCCAATGTCTTCGAAAATTTCCTTCTGTTCCACTAGCACCTTTTAACATTCCCTTTAGTTTGTGATAGCTGTAGATATTTTTTTTCAGTTTTTGTTCTGAAAATATGTGTTTATTACACCTTCATTTTTGAAGGATGTTTTTAATAGTTCTAGAATTGTAGATTATTAATTATTCTTCTTAAAACATGTTGAAGGTACTGTGTCACTGCCTATTGGCTTTCATTATTTCTGATGGGAAATCACCTGAAAGATTTGTGTTTGCTTCTTTGGTATGTAATGTGCTTCTTCCTCTTGCTTCATTAGATGTTTGTCTTTATCTTTGGGTTTTAGTAATTTTACCATGATGCCCGTAGGTGTGATTTTCTTTATATTTATCTTCATTGGGGTTCACAGTGCTCGAATTTGTGTCTAGATGGTTGTTTTGTCTGTTTTTAAAGATTTGCAGCTATTATTTCTTTAAACCTTGTTCCTGTCTTATTCTTGCTCTACTCTTTTAAAGAATTACTTACAACCTCTTTTAGACATTTTCTCTGTATCCCTTATGCCTCTGGCATACTTTTTTCTATATTCCATCCTTTTTTGCCCTCTGTATTTCATTCTGGGTATTTTCTTCTGACCTATCTTCCAATTCACTCTCATTAGCTTTGTCTTATCTTTGTCTTATGTTAAACTCACCCAATGTTTTTTTTCTTTATTTACTTCTCACACATATTTCTCATTTCTAGACTTTTCACTCAGTTCTTTTTAAAAATAGCATTCGGTTCTTTGCCAAAATTTATTTTATTTTTTTCAAAATTTATTATTTAGCCTTTTCTTTCTTCCTTTTTTCTTTTATTTTAGCATTTAAAGTGCAGTTATTTGAAATTAATCTGGTATCTCCATTATCTCAATCCTTTAGGGTATGTTTCTTGTTGTCTATTGTCGCTCTTGGTTTTTTAATTAATTTTGCCTTGTTTGCTCATATGCCTGGTTAGTTTTGGTTCACTGGCTTTGACATTGTATATGAAAAACTATAATAGAGATGATTTGAGGCCTCAGCTTCTTAAATATTTATCCAGAAAAGATTTATGCTCACTTCAGGCAAGTCATTAAGTATATTAGCAATCCCTTATCACTTTAATTCACTATGAGCTTGAGATAATTTGAAGCTGACCATGTGAAAGCTGATTTAACCCTCTTTTTGGAACCCAATGTCTGTGGGTTTACCTAGTGTTCCCCTCAAAGATAGGTCCTGAATTCAAATGTTTGTTATTTTAGTCTCTCTGTGACTCTTCTGTAATCAGCCAATGACCTAAAGAGAAAAACAGCCTCTCTTAGTTTTCTTTTTATCCTGTATCTTGGCTCCACAACACTTTATTGTCTTATTAGAACTTAGATTATATATATATATATATATATATATATATATATATATAGTCATAGTTTTCTTGTTTTCAGCATAAATTTGGTTTCAACTAGTCTTCCATAACTAGAAGTAGAATCAGGTCCTTATTTCTTCAACAAGTGTTTATCGATCATCTGCTATACATCAGACACTGTACAAAGGAATGGAGCTGAAACTGTTGAGCTGGGTAGCAAGGATCATTGCCATCATGGAGCTTATAGTCAAGAGAACAGGCAAATGTGATGTGATAATGCAGTGACACAGATAATTACAGGATGATCTGGAGCACCAAGTTGAAATACCTGACCCAGACTTTTTGAAACCAAGAAACAGTTTCTGGACAAAGAATTTTTTGAGCTTAGACTTGAAATATAAGTAAGAGTTGTCTAGAGAAGACTATTTTAGGCAGAAGAAATAGCATGTACTAAGAACTGGAAGAGGTCAGAGAAAACATGGTGTATTCACAGAACAGCCAACTCTGTAAAGCTACAGTTATCAAGACGGTGTGGTACTGGCATAGGATAGGCATATACATCAGTGGAACAGAATTAATTGTTTAGAAACATCCCTGTCATTTATGGTTAATTGATTGTTGGCAAATGTACCAAGACAATTCATTGGGCAAAAAGACTCTACTCAACAAATGGTGCTGGGACATTTGTATATCCACATGTAAAAAGATAAACTTAGCCAACATCCAGTCAGATAGTGGCATAGGCAGACATGGCTCACCTCTTCACACAACCACATCTAAATTATAACTAAAATATAGAACAACCATCACTCAGAACTGTCAGTAGTGGAGTTGAATGGAAGTCTGACAACTATGGAATTAAATAAACCATATCCATCCAGACTGGTAGGAGGGGCACAGACACAGAACAGGCTGGTCCTCACCTATGTGTGGTGGATAAAAGTTCTAGAGGGATATCTCGGGACTGCATAGTCTCAGCTTCACACTAGGCTCTCACCCCAGGGTTCCAGTGCCAGGAATATAAGTCCCCACAACTTCTGGCTGCAATAACCAGCAGGTATTGAGATGGTGGAAGAAACTTCTGAAGCCCCAATCAGTTCCTCTTAAAGAACCCACATATGGACTTGCCTACTCAGACTCACTCCCTCTGAGCTCTAGGACTGGGGTAGCAGCTTGAAAGACACCAGTGGCATAAAGGGAGGAACTGAAGTGTCTGGAATAAAGGTGATCAGAGGCCATTGTTCCTTTTCTAAATCCTCCCCCCACAGAACTGGCAAGCTGGTGCCCTATCTGAGACTCCATCAACTTGGCTAACACTTTTTGGCCCACCTTGGAGATCCCCTGAGACTCCACCCCACCCAATTTACAGACCCACCCAAGCTGCTTTTCCATATGAATGCCTGGTCTTGGCTTATGCTTCACAGTTTCCTAAATCCTCTCAAACAAGCAACAGCTATCCTGAGTGAGCCCTAGGCCCAGCACTAGCAGCAGCCAGCCTAGATTCACAGCTTGGCTTTGCCTGGAAATCTCCAAGCCCAGCACAAGTATTAGTCATCTCAGATAGCTTTATAGCTCAGGCATGGTGGCCCTGGACAAAACACAGGTCGGGGCTGACCTTTGCCTGTACCACCCAGGAAACTGCAGGGCCAGTGCACCCAGTGGACAGCTACAGACCACGTCTAAGCACCACCACTCTGCCCCTGCACATCTATTCTTCCATGAAGGGTGGAGGCTGATGGTAAGTGGTCACAGCCAATCCTTGCAGCTGACTGGCCTGGGTAAATCCCTCCTGTTGATCTGCCAACAGCAACCAAGGCTCAACTGCAAGAGGAGGGTGTACTCAGCCCACATGAAGGGCACATCTCAAGTACCCAGCTTGGGTGATGGGGAAGGCTGTGCCACTGGACCCTACAGGACACCTACTACATTAGGCCACACTACAAAGACATGGAGTCAAAGCAGCTCTACCTAATACATAGAAACAAACACAGGGAGGCTGCCAAAATGAGAAGACAATGAAACATGGCCCAAATGAAAGAACAAATCAAAACTCCACAAAAAGAGCTTAACAAAATGGAGATAATCAGATCAGATGCAGAACTCAAGATACTGGTTATAGGGATGCTCAAGGAACTTAGTAAGGACCTCAGCAACATAAAAAAAAAATCCAGTGAGAAACAAAGGATTTACTAATTGAAATAAAGAATAATTTACAGGGAAACAACAGTAGGGTGGATGAAGCCAAGAATCACATCAATGATTTGGAACATATCCAAATCATTGGATATGTTCCTTCCTTTTGGAAGGAAGCACAAAACAACCAATCAGAACAAGAATAAAAAAAATCCAAAAAATGGTGGTAGTATAAGCAGCCTCTGGGACAACTTCAAGAGATCCATTATTCACTCATAGAGGTTCCAGAAGGAAAAGAGAAAGAGCAAAAAATTGCAAATCTATTTGAAAAAACAATGAAATAAAACTTCCTAAATATGGTGAAAGAAATAGACATGTGAATGCAGGAAGGACAGAGAATCCCAAACAAGATGAATGCATAAAGGCCCACTCCAAGACACATCTTAATTAAAATCCAGAAATTAAATATAAAGAGAGAATCTTAGAAGAAGCAAGAGACAAGAAGTTAGTTACCTACAGGGGAGTTCCCGTAAGACAGTCAGCTGATTTCTGCAACTTTGCAGACTAGAAGGGATTGACAAGAAATATTCAAAGTCCTGAAAAGCAGGGTTCTACTGCTCTACACAGCAAAGCTATCATGTAGAATGAAAGGGCAGATGAAGAGCTTCCCAGACAAGAAAAAACTAAAGGAGTTCATCATCACCAAACCATTATTATATGAAATGTTTGATCTTATTTTTCTTATTTTTTGAAAAATAAGATCAAAACTATGAACAATGAAATGGGAATAAATACATATTTATTCCTAATTGAATCTTAAAAACAAGCTAAGCAAACGAGAAGAACAGGGACAGAATCATGGATATGGAGAGCATTTTGATGGTTGCCACATGGGAGAAGGGTAGGGAGAAATGGGTGAAAAGTTGAGGGGATTAAGAAATACAAATAGGTAGTTACAGAATAGCCATGGGGATATAAAGTACAGTATAAGAAATAGAGTAGCCAAAGAACTTATACCTATGATCCATGGACATGAAGAATAGCGAGGTGATTGCCTGAGGAAGTGGGAGTGGGGTGCTGGGTGGAGGGAGGCAAAAAGTAAAGAAAATTGGGACAACTGTAATTGCATCATTTATAAAATATAATTTAAAATAATAAAACTAAAATAAAGAGACCAAGTTAGATTCTTATTATATACCATGTTCAAATATTAACTCAGTGGGAGGAAACTAGAATTTTGGTGGGAAGCACACAGTAGAGTACACAGATATGGAATTATATTGTTGTATCCTGAAATTTATGTAATGTTATTAACCATGTTACCTCAATAAATTTAGTTTAAAAAGATATAATAGGCTTAAATGTAAGTGCCAAAACAATAAAGCTTCTGGATGAAAACATAGGGGAATCTTTTCAAGACTTTGGACTGAACAGAATTTCTTAGCTATGACACCAAAACTTGTCCACAAAAAGATTAAATTGATAAACTGGCCCTACTCATAATACAAAAAAATTATGTTTTTCCAAAGAAATATTACAAGATAGAATAAAGGTGACAGACTAGGGGAAAATATTTATAAACTACAAATTCAATAAAGTATTTATATCCAAAATTTATAAAGGACTCTTGGAACACAGTAATAAGAAAACCTGCAGGGACTTCCGCCAAGATGGAGGCATAGGTGGAAACACTGTGCCTTCTCCCACAACCAAGTTTGGATACAACAAAAGTTTTGGAGAACTGAGACACACCCAGAGACCAGAAAACCAAATTATACAGAAGTCCGACAGCTACGAACCGTTCAACGGGGACGGTAAGAGAGGCAGAGCCAGCAGCGGAGCAGGGTCGGGAAGGACAGACCTAGGAGCTCAGGCAGCCCGGACCTAGTTGGGGTGCGGGGCAGACTGACAAAGGTCGCACATTCACGCGCAGTGAGACGGACCACGCAGGCCCAGGGGTCGAACCCAGTGGTGGAGGGCCGACAGTGGTGGCACACTCGCGTGCAGTGGAGCAGGGCGCATGGCCCTGGTGATGGTGGTGGCTGCGGTGCTGGTGGGGGTCGCAGCGGCGGGTGCCGGAGGGAAGCCATTGTCCCTCTTTGACCCCGCCCCCACATACAGCGTCACAACCCATCGACTGAGTAGCCCTGTGCTTGTGAACACCTTAGGGCTCTGATCCTGCTACAGAACAGACACAAACAGCCCAAAAGATGGCGCAAGAAGAACTCAAAGCCCCAGAGCCAATAACTCTCAGTGACTGAGAAATTGCCGGCCTCTCAGAAGCACAATTCAAAACACTGTTTATCAGGATGCTCACAGAACTGGTTGATTAGAGTCACAAATTAGAGGAACATATGAAGGCTAAACTAATTGAAATGAAGGGAGATGTCCAGGAAACCAATAGCGATGGAAAGGAAACTGGGACTCAAATCAATGGAATGGACCAGAAGGAAGAACAAAACATCCCACCAGAAAGGAATGAAGAAATGAGAATTCAAAAAAATGAGGAGAGGCTTAGGAACCTCCAGGACATCTTTAAATGTTCCAACATCCGGATTATAGGGGTACCAGAAGGGGGAAAGAAACAGCCACCAGTGGAAAATGTATTTGAACAAATAATAAAGGAGAACTTCCCCAGTCTGGCAAAGGAAATAGACTTCCAGGAAATCCAGGAAGCTCAGAGAGTGCCAAAGAAGTTGGACCCAAGAAGGAACACACCAAGGCACATCATCATTACATTAGCCAAGACCAAAATGAAGGAGAGAATCCTAGAAACAGCAAGGGATAAGGAGATAGTCACCTACAAAGGAGTACCCATCAGACTGTCAGTGGATTTCTCAAAAGAGACCTTACAGGCAAGAAGGGGCTGGAAAGAAGTATTCCAAGTCATGACATCCAAAGACCTACAGCCAAGATTGCTTTATCCAGCAAAGCTTTCATTTAGAATGGAAGGACAGATAAAGTGCTTCTCAGACAAGGTCAAATTCAAGGAGTTCATCATCAACAAGCCCTTATTATATGAAATGCTAAAGGGACTTATATAAGAAAGAGATGATGAAAAATATTAACAGTGAAAGGACAGCAAACACACAGTTATTAACAACCACACCTAAAACAAAAGCAAACCGAGAGGACAGCTAGATCAGGAGTGGAACCATAGAAATGAAGAACACATGGAGGGTTAGAAACAGAGGGGTGGGAGGAGGAGAAGGGGGGAGAAGGCACAGAAAATAGCATAGATGGTAGGTAGAAAATAGATAGGGGGGAGGGCGAGAATAGTGGGGGAAATATAGAATCTAAAGAAGTTGAGACACGTGGTTATAAACTAAGGGAGGAGAAGGGTGGGGAAGGGAGTGTGCGGGTGGAGGGGAATGAAGGGGGGGAATAGAACAACTGTAATGGTATAATCAATAAACTATATTTAAAAAAAAGAAAACCTGCATAAAATAGGCAAAAGATATAAACAAAAAGCTTAGCATAGAAGATATTCAAATGGCTACATAAATACATGAAAGGATGCTTAACATCATTATCCCATCAGGGAAATGCAAATTAAAACCACAATGAAGACAAATACTTTTGTGATCTCACTTATATGTGGAAACTAAAGAAAAGCAAAAAAACTAAACTCATAGATAGAACAGATTGTTGGTTGACAGAGGTGGAGGGTAGGAGGTGGGTGCAGTGGGTGAAGAAAATTAAAAGGTACAATTTTACAGCTATAATATAAATGTCTTGAGGATATAGTGTACTGCATGGTGACTGTAATTAATAATCCTGTGTTGCATATTTAAAAGTTGCTAAGGGAATAGATCTTAAAAGTTCTCATCATAAGAAAAAAATTTCTGTAACTGTATGGTGACAGATGTTAACTAGACTTATTGTGGTGATTATTTTGCAATGTGTACAAATATTGAATCATTATGTTGTACATCTTAAACTAATATAATGTATGTCAATTATACCTCAATAAAAATAATAACATTTAAAAAACAATGGAGATACCACTTCACATTTAGTAGACTGGCTATAATGAAAAAGGCAATAAGAGGTGGAGATGTAGAGAAATGGAAAACTTCATATGTTGCTGGTGGAAATGAAAAATGATACAGCTGTTTTGGAGAACAATTTGGTAATTCCTAAATAAGTTAACACAGACTTACCACATGATCCAGCTATTCTACTCCTAGATAGATACCCAAGATAAATGAAAGCATATGTTCACACTAAAACTTATACATAAATATTTATAATAGCATTATTCATGATAGCCAAAAAGTGGAATCAAACCAAATGTCTGATAGGTAAACAAAATGTTGTATAATAGTCTATTCTATAGAATATTACTCTATCATAAAAAGGAATAAAAAGACATGCTATAATGTGGATGAACCTCAAAAATATTATACTAAGTGAAAGAAGCCATAATGTATGATTCCATTTATTCGAAGGATCCAAAATAGGCAAATATGTAGGGAAAATTAGATTAGTGAATTTCTGGGACAGATGGAAGGAATGGGAATTAAGTGTCTACAAACATCAGAGAGCTTATTGAGGGAGCTTATTGGAAGGAAGAAAATATTCTAGAATGGATTTACCACAGCCAAGGTAGTAGTAGTGGAATGAAAAGGAAAGGAAATGATGATGTAAGCAATATCATGGTTATCCCTGGCTGGTGTTACTCAGTGGATCTAGTGCTGGCTGGCCTGGAAACCTAAAGGTTGCTGTTTCTATTCCTGGTCAGGTCACATGCCTGGGTTGTGGGCCAGGCCCCCAGTTGGAGGCATTCGAAAGGCAACTGATCAATGTATCTCTCACGTATTGGTGTTTGTCTCCCTGTCTTTGTCCCTTCCTTCCCCTCTCTCTTAATAAATAAATAAAATCTTTTTTAAAAATGATATTATGGTTATACAATTTCTGTAGAGTTACTAAAAATCATTGAATTGTACATATAAAATGGGTAAATTCTATGGTATATGAATTATATCTAAATGAAGTTTATTTTTTACAGTGTTTGAAACATAGAATATGATCGATAAATATGTAGATGGCGTTGGTTGTTCCTGAGTGACACCTATCTTTAGAGAAAGAGAGTCTTCAAGGCTATTCATCTCAATTACCCTCATAGCTATCTCCCTTTAGTCAGTGTATCCAGAACTCCAACCCAAAATCAGTTTACTCAGGCCCTGGCCAGGTGGTCAGTTAGTTGGAGTGTGGTGCTGTACACCAAAAACTTGAAGGTTTCATTCCCTAGGGTACATACCTAGGTTGCAGGTTTGATTCCCAGTCAGAGCACATACAGGAGGGAACCAATTGATGTTTTTCACATGATGTTTCTCTCTCACTCACTCTCACTCTTGCTCTCTCCATTCCTCTCTCTCTAAAATTAATAAACATATCCTTGGGTGAGGATTAAAAATATATGTGTATGAAAGGAAAAACATCAACTCATTCAGAAGCTCCGGGGATGGGGTTTAGTCATGTATAATTTTAAACTCTATGGGTGATTCTAGTGTACACTTTAGGTGAAAGTCTGTGATTTATGTAGTGGTTGCAGGGGGGTCCAACCTGCAGCCTTCAGGCTGCATGTGGCACAGGATGGCTATGGATGCAGCCCAACACAAAATCATAAACTTACTTAAAACCTTTTTTTGCTCATAAGTTTTCATTAGTGTTTGTATATTTAATGTGTGGCCCAAGACAATTATTCTTCTTCCAGTGTGGCCCAGAGATGCCAAAAGTTTGGACACCACTATGGCTTGGTATGGTTAGAACCCAGAGTACACATGGGGCCCAGTGGCTCCTTGTCCTAGAGTGGGCATACAATAATCGGGAATCTTGACCCAAAATGATTTCTGTCCTTGTCTTTCTCTCTGTTGCGCTTACTCTCATTCTCTCTGATGAAAATAGCTGGCTATTCCAGCTATTAGAATATTGACAGATCCTATTAGAATATTTTTAGAATTGTAGAGTTAAAATATATAATACAGATAATCTGTTACATTGGTTTTTAATTGAGGGTGCGTGTTAATCTTACCTAGGGAACTTATTTCAAATGCACATATCTCTGGCCATATTCAGGCATACACCATTAGAGTCTTCAGAATGGGACAATGAGCATATATTGTTTGGGAAAAAAATGGCTTCTTGGATGATGCCAATGCTCATTCCATTTGAGAACTGAGGCTCTAAAGACAGAGATAAAGGATGACTCTAAAGGAGGTAACATTTGGTCCCTTGTGCCTAACCTCCACTACCTGTTATGGATTATTTTGTCTTTTTTTAAAGATTTAATTTATGTACAGACAGAGGGAAAGGAGGGAGAAAAAGAGATCAATGTGTGGTTGCCTCTC
Source organism: Sturnira hondurensis (assembly GCF_014824575.4). Classification (NCBI taxonomy): domain Eukaryota; kingdom Metazoa; phylum Chordata; class Mammalia; order Chiroptera; family Phyllostomidae; genus Sturnira; species Sturnira hondurensis. The sequence continues at coordinate 137,199 of NW_028073283.1, forward strand.
ATGTGCCCCCTACTTGGGACCTGGCCCACAACCCAAGCATGTGCCCTGAGTGGAAATCAAAGCAGTGACCCTTTGGTTCACAGGTCAGCACTCAATCCATTGAGTCACACCAAACAGGGCAGATTATTTCATCTTTATCATCTGTGATTCTAGGTATAGCTTTCAAGACCAGTAGACCATAAGCTTGAGTAGTAGTACACACCTAATGAACATCTCTGTGGAACACTATTTGGGAAATGAATTTATAAACTCTGTGTCTTTGGAGGAGAGAGGGATGTTAGTGCACAGTTCCCAGCCAGATTTTAGTCCTGTGTGCTTTGAATAGACAAGGGAGTACGGTGGTTTCCTGTCTCCTGTGGCTTTGTGGGGACTTCCCTGCTATTAGCTGCTGAAACCACTTTAAAATAATAGGCTGCCAAGTAATTTTATCCTTACACATCCACCTGTCAGTGGGCCTGCAATTCAGAGATGAAGAGTAATTTTTATTGGAGCGATGGCGTACAACAAGGGTTGAAGCTGAACAGCCACAATGAAATTGATTTTCAAAAGGAGATAGCATCTGAAATTTTTTTTGTGGTTGTAGATCATTATTCTTGTTTCATCTTGCCATACCGCTGGCCTTACGAGGGCAAGAAAAACTTGAACATTACTAAGGTTTTGGATCAATAGACAAGGCTCTGTGCCTAGAAGCATTACGTGCCTCTAAAGCACTTTGGCAATATAGTTTAAATGCTTAGGTTGGGGAAACTCTGAGAGTTTATTATGGAAGGGAGGATCTTAATACTTGTCACAGTTAGTCAGACTGAGGGAAAGAAGGAAGTATTCAGGAGTTCCCTCAACTCAGCCATCACTTCATGGATTCCCTATCATGTACGAGACACATTGCTAGTGAGGATTCTATTCCTTGAAGCTCATAAAAAGATCAACCAAGGAATACCAACCTACTTCGTTCTTAGTGACATTAGACAAATCCTTTTGGTACAGTTTCTTTCTGCTTGTATTTCCAACTGATATCTCTAATTAAATAAATTAAACTGAATGCATCTCCGTTCATCTCCATCTCCTACCACATACACACTGAATTTTACAAAATTCCTAGTTTCATTCTCTCAATCACTCAGGCATAAAATGTTGGAGGCTCCCCCCCTTTTCTCCCTTTCTCTTGATACTCATATTTAGCAATGAATTGCTAAGTTGATTAATACTTTGTGAAGTTCATTTGTACACTCATGGCATCTCTTGCATCACTCCTTTTCCCTCCAGCCCCACTGCTACCACTCTGGTTGTTTTGGGCTCAGATGATCAAGTTCTATCACAACCAAGAAAATCTGTGATTCTACCTCAGTTCTTTATTACCAGGCTCTTTCAGTGGTTATGCAGTTGAGAGTTGTTTTCTTCTCAGCTCACTTCAGCTAGATTATTTTTCTTCAAGTGCCACTTTGTCATGTTAGCACCTCATCAGGAATCTTTTATGTCTCCCTATTGCTGCTCTTCAATCATCTGAAACCCCTCAGTAATAAGCTTGAGCTGCTCTTCCATTCTTGTTACTTCCCATCAGAATCCCATTCCATTCAGTCTGGTCCACTCAGAAAGCCTCTCACATTCTTGTCTTTGTTCACACATTTCTCAAAGCAGAATGTCCTTCCCTCCAACCTGCCTCTTGGTGCTTCACAGCTCAACTTCAGGTGCTTCACAGCTCAACTTAAATTTTACCATGTCAGTGAATTCTTTCTTACCCACCCATCGACACCTCCCTAAACCTCTCATTTGGCACTGTGTTTGGTTGTATTGGCTTGGACAAAAAATCCATTACATTTTTTCCATAAAATAAAGGACACATTTTTCATTTTCACCAGCAACTTTATTAATTTGAATATTTTTAGTATGTTGGCTCTCTCTCATTATTGGCTTCTAGTGGTAGAGGCAAGGGGTGCTATTAAACATCTTCTGATGCATAAGGCAGCCCCATAGCAAAGAATTATTTGGTCAAAATGTACAAGAAATTTCACAAACCACTTTTGACCCATTTGATCAATCACAGCACAAATCTTCATACACTGCACAAATCTTTTTCTGCATTTCAGTTGCATCTTTACCTTTCTTGAAATAATAAAGCATAATATGCCAAAAATGTTGTATATTTTCTTCCATCTTCAATATTAAAATAGCTGCACAAAAATTCACCAACTTTGATATTTTTAAAAAAACATATGTTGATATGGCAACTGTCACAGTACAATCTAACAAATTTGTTTCAAATAAATTTAAAGACAACTAAGCGCCACTAGAGCCATTGTACGGAAAAAACATAATTGACTGTTTGGCCAATATGATACATTATGCCTCAACTAGAAGGGAAGGTTTTTAAAAGCAGAGACTGAGTTTTATGCTTCCTTGTAGCTCCTGCAACTACAATACTTATCTGTATTCTTTTTTTTTTGCAGTAGCAGAACTGAGACTTTGTTTTTCCTTTTTCAATTATAGTTTGCATTCTATATTACTTTTTATGAGTTTCAGGTGACATAGTGCTAAAACAATATGTACTTTACAAAGTGTTCCCCTTGATATTTCCAGTACCCATGTGGCACCATATATAGTTACTACAGTATTATGAACTATATTCCCTCTGCCATCTTTGACACCCTGTGATGATTTTGTAACTACCAATTTGTACTTCTAACCCCTTCACCTTTTACACCCAGTCCCCAAAAGCCCCTTCCTTCCAGCAATCATCAGTCTATTTTCTATATCTATGAATGTGTTTCAATTTTGTTCATTTATTTTGTTCTTTAGATTCCACATGAAAGTAGAATCCTATGGTATTTGTCTTTTTCTGACTGACTTATTTAACTTACCATAATACCCTCTAGGTTCATCCATGCTGTTGCAGGAGGTAAGATTTCATTCTTTTTTACGGCCAAGTAATATTTCATTGTTTGTATGTACCACTACTTTTTTACTCACTTGTCTGTTGATGGGCACTTGAGTGCTTTCATATCGTGGTTATTGTAAATATCTCTGCAATGAACATGGGGTACATATATTCTTAGTATTTTGGGTTTCTTCAGATATACTCGTATATACAGAAGTGGAATCGCTGGGTATAAGCAGTTCCATTTTTAATTATTTGAGAATCATCATACTGTTTTCCACCATGATTACACCATCTGCATTACCACCAACAGTACAGGAAGGTTCCCTTTTCTCCACATCTTTGCCAACACTTGTTGTTGGTTGTTTTATTGATGTTAGCTATTCTGACAAGCATGAGGTGATATCTCAGTGTGGTTTTAATTTGCATTTCTCTGATGATTAGTAACATTGAGCATCTTTTCATATTTCTATATGAAAAGGACATCTGTATTTCCTTTTTGGAGAAGTATCTATTCATGTCCATTTTTTTAAAAAGATTTTATTTATTTATTTATTTTTATTATTTTTTTAATAATATTTCATTGTATGAATGTAGGACATTTTGTTTTCCTTTTTTTAAGATTTTATTTATTTATCTTTAGAGGGGAGGGGAAGGGAAGGAGAGAGGGAGAGAAATATCAATGTATGATTGCCTCTCATGCGTCCACTGCCAGGAACCGGGAACCGGGAACTGGCCTGCAACCCAGGCATGTGCCCTGACTGGGAATTAAACCACGATCTTGTGGTTCGCAGGCTTGTGCTCAATCCACTGAGCTATACCAGCCAGGGCAGATTTTATTTATTTTTAGAGAGGGGAAGGGAGGGAGAAAGAGAAGGAGAGAAACATAAACATGTGGTTGTCTCTTTCATGCCTTCTACTGGGACCTGGCCTGCAACAAAGGCATGTGCCCTGACTGGGAATCAAACCTGCACACCCTTCGGTTTGCAGGCTGGTGCTCAATCTACTGAGTCACACCAGCAAGGGCACCTTTTCCATTTTTTAATTGGATTATTTTTTTCTTCGTGTTGAGCTGAGTTCTTTATAAATTTTGGATATTAACCCCTTATTGATGTCTCATTGGTGAATATGTTCTCCCATTCAGGATTTTGTCTCTTAATTTTGTTGGTTTCCTTTGTTGTGCAAAAACTTTTTAGTGTTATATAGTCCCATTTATTTCCCATATATAGTCCCTTTCATTTCTCTTTCTTTCATTTCTCTATATCAGAAAAAAATATTGCTAAAAGAGATGTCAGAGAGTTCACTGCCTACGTTTCTTCTAGGAATTTTATGGTTTGTTTTTTTTTAATATATTTTATTGATTATACCATTACAGTTGTTCTATTCCCCCCCTTCATTCCCCTCCACCCGCACACTCCCTCCCCCACCATTCTCCCCCCCCTTAGTTTATAACCACGTGTCTCAAGTTCTTTAGATTCTATATTTCCCCCACAATTCTTGCTCTCCCCCTTATCTATTTTCTACCTACCATCTATGCTATTTTCTGTGCCTTCTCCCCCCTTCTCCTCCTCCCACTCCGCTGTTGCTAACCCTCCATGCATTCTCCATTTCTATGGTTCCACTCCTGATCTAGCTGTCCTTTCGGTTTGCTTTTGTTTTAGGTGTGGTTGTTAATAACTGTGAGTTTGCTGTCCTTTCACTGTTCATATTTTTCATCTTCTTTTTCTTATATAAGTCCCTTTAGCATTTCATATAATAAGGGCTTGGTGATGACGAACTCCTTGAACTTGACCTTGTCTGAGAAGCAGCATTTTATCTGTCCTTCCATTCTAAATGAAAGTTTTGCTGGATAAAGCAATCTTGGCGGTAGGTCTTTGGATTTCATGACTTGGAATACTTCTTTCCAGCCCCTTCTTGCCTGTAAGGTCTCTTTTGAGAAATCCACTGACAGTCTGATGGGTACTCCTTTGTAGGTGACTGTCCCCTTATCTCTTGCTGCTTCTAGGATTCTCTCCTTCATTTTCATCTTGGCTAATGTAATGATGATGTGCCTTGGTGTGTTCCTTCTTGGGTCCAACTTCTTTGGGACTCTCTGAGCTTCCTGGATTTCCTGGAAGTCTATTTCCTTTGCCAGACTGGGGAAGTTCTCCTTTATTATTTGTTCAAATACATTTTCCACTGGTGGCTGTTTCTTTCCCCCTTCTGGTACCCCTATAATCTGGATGTTGGAACATTTAGAGATGTCCTGGAGGTTCCTAAGCCTCCCCTCATTTTTTTGAATTCTCATTTCTTCATTCCTTTCTGGTGGGATGTTTTGTTCCTCCTTCTGGTCCATTCCATTGATTTGAGTCCCAGTTTCCTTTCCATCGCTATTGGTTTCCTGGACATCTCCCTTCATTTCAATTAGTTTAGCCTTCATATGTTCCTCTAATTTGTGACTCTAATCAACCAGTTCTGTGAGCATCCTGATAAACAGTGTTTTGAATTGTGCTTCTGAGAGGCTGGCAATTTCTCAGTCACTGAGAGTTATTGGCTCTGGGACTTTGAGTTCTTCTTGCGCCATCTTTTGGGCTGTTTGTGCCTGTTCTGTAGCAGGATCAGAGCCCTAGGTCTTCACCTGAGCAGGGCAACTCAGTCGCTGGGTTGTGACGCAGTATGTGGGGGCGGGGTCAAAGAGGAGCAATGGCGTCCCATCTGTCATCTCCTTCCGCAGCCCCAACAGGTGCGGCAGCTGCCACCATCACCGGGTCCATGCGTTTCATCCCACTGCATGTGAGTGTGCCACCACCGTCAGCCCTCGCCCCCTGGAGCCTGCGTGGTCTGTCTCACTGTGCGTGAATGTGCGACCTGGGTCAGTCTGCCCCACACCTTGGGTCCGGGCGACTTGCATGCCTTGGTCTGGGGATCTTTCCTGCCCGACCCTGCTCTGCTGCTGGTTCCGCCCCTCTTACCGTCCTCGTGGAACGATTAGTTGTAGTCGGACTTCCGTATAATTCAATTTTCTGTTTTTTGGGTGTGTCTTTGTTCTCCAAACCTTTGTTGTATTCAAACTTGGTTGTGGGAGAAGGCACAGTGTTTCCACCTATGCCTCCATCTTGGCGGAAGTCTTATGGTTTTGAGTCTTACATTTAAGACTTTAATACATTTTGGGTTTATTCTTGTATATGTTATAAGATGGTCTAGTTTTATTTCTTTGCATGTATCTGTCCAATTTTCTCAACACCATTTATTTAACAGGTTGTCTTTACTCCATTGTATGTTCTTACTTCATTTCTCATTATATTAATTGACTAGATAGGTGTGAGGTTATTTCTGGACTCTAATCTGTACTTTTTGAAGTATGAAAAAAATATTTTTTAAAAGATTTTATTTAGTTAGTTTTAGAGAGAAGGGAAGGGAAAGACAGAAACATCCATCTGTGATTGCCCTCGTGTGCCCCCTACTGGAGACCTAACTGGCAACTCAGGCATGTACCCTGACTGGGAATCAAACCAGTGACCCTTTGGTTCACAGGCCAACACTCAATCCACTGAGCCACACCGGCCAGGGATGAAAGTAAATCTTAAGATAGTAAAACAATCTAACTAATATTGGAGTCTAAAACACAATGTGTGTATTCATTGAGGTGAGTATTGTGCTACCTTAAAGCGCTGGTGATTATATTCTGGCTGGTGTGACTCAGTGGATTGAGTGCAGGCCTGTAAACTGAAGGGTCACTGGTTTGATTACCAGACAGGGCACGTGTCTGGGTTTGGGGCCAGGTCCCCAGAAGGGGGCCTGCCAGAGACAACCACACATCAATGTTTTTCCCCCTGTTTCTCTCTCCTTTCATCTCTCTCTAAAATAAATAAATAAATAAAATCTTTAAAAAGCAAGATCTGGTGATTATTAACAGGGGGTGTCACTAAGGCGTCTTTCCTTTTAGAGCCGTGATTATGGCCATGCCCACTCCCAGAAAGCATATTGGACCCTCAAGCCTCTATTCTCACTTCCTTTCCCTCCTTCAAACCTTTAGAAGCTTTCTGCATAGCATTCATATTCCATTTTGACTTGCTATGTATTTCTTGATTCCTTCAACCCTGCAAATCCTTGTGTCTACAGTGCTGTTGAAATTAATTTGCCCTACAGACTAGTGAAGGTACCAGAGTTTCTTGGTCTTCATATTTTAACTGATTTGCTAGGACATGTGAGTCTCCATACCCAAGTTTCCTTTCAAGTAAAAAACCCTCCTCCATCATATATAATATCAGAGTTCCCTAACCTTGTTGTTTTCTTTTTAACAATATCTCGTTCAATGTGTAAATATCAGTAAATATGGGTAAGCATTTAATCTTGCGTAACACAAAATATACCAGTATTTCAAATAATAAAGGCCTAGGGAAAAGCCAGGGTTGTGGTTATGTTTGTTTGCACCTGTTGTGTGTGTGTCTGAGAGAGAGAGACAGAGAGAGAACAGCTTGTGTTTGTATGTGTATGCATTTAAGTATTAAGCACTAAAATTCTGCCTACCAGGAGATGTTGTCTTATATATCACAGCTGTGTAGGTAATAAAACACTGACTTTTGACATCATCCCAGTAAGAGCAATTTTAGCATTTTTTTCATCTCTAGCAGGACTCACAAAGCATATGATTTGTGACCTGAGAATAATGTCATTATAAAGGTATATTTATCAACCACAAATAATGTTTATGTAGATTGACAGTTGTGCCATTAAATTATTAAATTAAACAAATGATTACTCAGTTACATTATGCGTCATGCCTTTCAAGGATAAGATGAAGTAGTACTACTGCTTTATAAACTACCCTCTCATACCTCTGCCTTTATCTGTTTATTCACAAAGCCTTGCTTCCGACTGCTAAACCAGAATTCCTCATGTTTGTTTCGATCCATTTTGGAGATTTGCACTGACTTAGAAGTTGTAGAAAGAGTACCGGAATGAGTTCTCTAATTCTTCACTGAGCAATTAGTACATTTCAATGTTCTTATTTATAAAATGGGAAAGGTAATGCCTTCCCTGTCTCTTTCACAGTGTTTTTCTGGGTATCAAATGTAAATATAAGTGAAAAATATAAAGCTGTACAGTTATTTCTTAGACAGCTTATTGATAAATGTCTCTTCATCTCCTTAATTGTGTAAAACTTTTATTCTTATTGTAACCTCATATATCCCATATAATTGCTCTGTCTGTTGACAAAATTCACAGAAATTGATGATGAGGGTATTACAATTCTTCAAGATATATACTTTTATTTGCACTTCCTTTTAGTATTTAAAATGTTTTCTTTCAGCCTGGATATATGATAGTTTCTTTCCATATGTAGTAGAAGGTAAACAAGACTGGAAATTGTGGTCCAGGGGTTTTGCTCCCTCTTTAAATTGGGTCACCTTTGGTAGGTCACTTTACCTTCCTGACTCTCAATATCCTCATCTGTGAAGTGATGGAAATTTAAGACGGATTGAAGACAGTGACCTGTAAGGCTTTTACTAACCCTATCCATTTTATTGCTTCAAGTGAAAAGAAGCCCTGTCATTTCCCCCACCCCCAAGATTTTCTTAACCCTCTACTGTGCCTTGAGAGTCACCAGTCAAATAAATATAGTAGTTCAAATGCTTTAACTAGTCAATCAAGACCCGCATCAATGTTGCTTTTGCCGCATTCATCTACTGTTCATGATAGGAACCTCCAGTTAGATATAGATTAAATTTCCTACTGCATGTCCCTACCTTCATTGTCACTTGTGTCATTCCTCCTTTGAAAATTCTCTTGGGTGATAGAATAGTCATCATCTTTAAAGGACAAGCTTAAAATTTCATGGTTTCCTATGAATCCCTTCCTGATCACTTAGCCTTTAGTTATTTTTTTCTATGCCATGTGAACTCAAATCAGTATCTATGATATACCAGACACTCTACTTGGCATTAGAGGATATGGAAAGATAAAATAAGATTCTGACATTGGAGACAGGCTGAAATTGTGAATGAACATTATGAGCAAAGAGAGCCTCATGAGCAAAGACTTGGAGACAGCAGAGTACAGGATGTGTATGAGTAAAGCTTAGAGTCCATGGCCCTTACTTATTTGTTCTATATACAGTATTGTCTTACAACAGTTCTTGTGATAGTATGGTACTATATAATATAAAATTATGGTTCATTTGTCATTTATTGACCACCCAGTTTCTATTGGATTGGCCCAAAACTTTGTTTGTTTGTTTTCTTTTTTTTTTAATTTTTTAAAATATATTTTATTGATTATACCATTACAGTTGTTCTATTCCCCCCCTTCATTCCCCTCCACCCGCACACTCCCTCCCCCACCCTTCTCCCCCCCTTAGTTTATAACCACATGTCTCAAGTTCTTTAGGTTCTATATTTCCCCCACTATTCTCACCCTCCCCCTATCTATTTTCTACCTACCATCTATGCTATTTTCTGTGCCTTCTCCCCTCTTCTCCTCCTCCCACCCCCCTGTTTCTAACCCTCCATGTGTTCTTCATTTCTATGGTTCCACTCCTGATCTAGCTGTCCTCTTGGTTTGCTTTTGTTTTAGGTGTGGTTGTTAATAACTGTGTGTTTGCTGTCCTTTCACTGTTAATATTTTTCATCATCTCTTTCTTATATAAGTCCCTTTAGCATTTCATATAATAAGGGCTTGGTGATGATGAACTCCTTGAACTTGACCTTATCTGAGAAGAAGATGGCTCTAGTAGAGCTTAGTTGTCTTTATCTTCATTTGAAACAATTTTGTTAGATTGTCTTGTGACAGCTGTCATATCAGTGTGCATTAAAAAAACTTATCAAGACTGCCAGCCAAGATGGAGGTGTAGCCCTGGTTGGTGTGGTTCAGTGGGTTGAGCACCAACCTGTGAACCAGAAGATTTCCAATCAGAGCACATGCCCAGGTTGCAGTCCGAGTCCCTGGTTGGGGGCGTGTGAGAGGAACAAACTTATTTTTCTCTCCCATATTGATATTTCTTTCCCTGTCTTTCTCCCTCCCTTTCCCCTCTCTGAAAATAAATAAATAAAATCTTAAAAAACGGAGGTGTAGACAAACATGCTTTGCCTTATTGCACAACCATAAAAAGGATCACAACTAAGTTCAAAACAAAAACCACCTAGAACTGCCAGAAAATTTAACTGAATGAAAGTTCTCTGACCAAGGATTTAAAGAAGATATATTTATCCAGATGGGTAGGAGGGGCAGAGATGGGGAGCTGGGGTAGAGAGGAGGAAGGTGGCAGTGACCAGGCTGTGACAGCAGCAGCCAGCAGAATGGGTGGTCCCACATTAGGGATACTTGGGAGGTGAGCCCAGAAGTGAGCCCCAGGCCAGACCACACAGCCCAGGGTCCCAGCACCAGAAAAATAAAGCCTCATAACTCCTTGTTGTAAAAATCATTGGGGGATAAGATGGCGGAAGAAACTGCTGATCTCTCAAGAGAGTCTGAAGTGCCCACATGGTCCTAGAACATACACAAACCCACCCACACTGGGAGTCACCACCAGGACAACAGCTAGATGGGTTCAAGTTGCATAAGTGACTGGAAGTGGGGTGAGTGCTGAACAAACCTCCAGTCCTCCAGCTGTCAGGAAGGGGCACTGCTACCTCTTTGATCCCTCTCCCAAATACAAAGCCACAAAATGCTAAAGGGGTCTGCCCTGCCCTGGTGAATACCTAAGGCTCCACTCCAAACAACGGAAGAGGTCCACCAAGACAAGGAGTCAAAGAAGCTCCACCTAATACACAGCAACAAACACAGGGATGCTGCCAACCTGAGGAGACAAAGAAATAAGGCCCAAATGAAAGAACAGAACAGACCCCCAGTAAAATAACTAAGCAAAATGGAGATAGCCAACCTGTCAGATGCAGAGTTCAAAACACTGGTGATATGGTTGCTTAGAGATCACATTGAGTATGGCAAAAGCATAAGGGAAGAAATAAAAGCTACATTAAGTGAAATAAATATTCACAGGGAACCAACAATGAAGGGAAGGAAGCTGGGGTTCAAAGCAACAAATTTGAATATAGGGAAGAAATAAACAGTCAACCAGAACAAAATGAAGAGACAAGAATTCAAAAGAACAATGAGAGAATAAGAAGACTCTGGGACATCTGGAAAGGTGCCAACACCCAAACCATATGAATGCCAAAAGGAAAAGAGGAAGAGCAAGAAATTGAAAACTTATTTGAAAAAATAATGAATGAAAATTTCCCTAATTTGGCAAAGGAAATAGACATATAAGTCCAGGAAGCACAGAGAGTCCCAAATGAGTTGGACCCGAAGAGAACCACACCAAGACACATCATAATTAAATTGTCAAAGGTTAAAGATAAAGAGAGAATCTTACCAGCAGCAAGAGAAAAGAAGAGAGTTTATCTATAAAGGACTTCCCCTAAGACTGTCAGATGATTTCTCAAAAGAAACTGTAGACAAGGAGGAATCAGCAAGAAGTATTCAAAGTGATGAAAAGCGAGGACCTACAACTGAGATTACTCTATCCAGCAAAGCTATTATTTGGAATGGAAGAACAGATAAAGTGCTTCCCAGACAAGATAAAGCTAAAGGAGTTCATCATCACTAAGCTCTTATTATGTGAAATGTTAAAGGGACTTATTTAAGAAAAAGATCAGAAAAATGGCCGTAGAGTAGGACGGAGTGACTCTAGTTCTCGTACCCCTGGGAGAAAATCCTGGCAGATTTACTGAAGAACAGTGCAATCAATTCCGAAACCAACAATTCCCCAGCATTTATGAAAATAAGAGACCAGAGATAGTGACGAACCAGACAGCTACAGGTTCTTGGGGTCTCAGGGATGCAAGTAAGGACGGAGGCAGCCAGGCCGGCAGCAGCTCTTGGCTGGTGCATAACAGCCCTGGAGCTTCTGCTGCCACAGTGGTGGAGGCCCAGAGGCTTCCGCCTGCGCCCAGTGACAGGGGCATCTGCCACAGAGGACTCATCGGGAGCCTGGCACCTGTGAGTAAAGACAAAAGCGGCGGCAGCAGCAGGGCCGGCTGCCCTCAGGAGCCAGGCACCCCAGAGTAAAGTCAAAAGCAGCATCAGCGGGAGGGCAGCCATTGGCCGGCGCATAAAGACCTCGGAGCTGCTGCTGCCACAGCTTCCAGGGCCCAGTGGCTTCTGTCTACGGCCAGTGTCAGGGCATCTGTCACAGAGGACTCATCAGGAGCCCAGCACCTGTGAGTAAAGACAAAAGCGGCAGCGGCAGGGCCAGCTGCCCTCAGCCAGCCCATAACACCTCAGAGCCACCGCTGCCGCCGCATTAGGGGTGTAGAGGCTTCCATCTTCGGCCAGTGCCACAGAGGACTCATAGGGAGCCCAGCACCCAGTGGAGCATTGGGCCAGCTGCGGGGTCCTTGGAAGAGCTGGCTCCCTTCTTCCCCATCTAGGCAGGGCTGGGTGGCAGAGACCTGTCTGCCTAGGTGTGCAGGGAGGGTGGCAAGGACAGGGGGCCATGTTCAGTTGCAATCTCTGTGGTCGCCAGCCCACCAGCCTGCCAGACCAGGAAATTTGAGAGGACCATTGTCCTAACCAGTCAGGTTGGGGATTGGGCTGGGCTGAGAGGCACGCTTCTGGAGAAGTTTTTACTGGAAAGTGGACTGAGGTGTTCTCCTGTGAAGGTAGCTTGACTTGCTTCTCACCCAGCCACAGGACTGGGAAGGACCGGTACCAGATCCCGTGGGACCCAGGCAGCCTGTCGGGTGGGAGGACACCTGCACCCAAGTCTGGTAGCCTGGCTGGTGGGCGGGTGTGTGCCTGGGCCTACAAGCCAGCCCATAGAGGGGTCATGCCGAAACCATAAAAACCGGATTGGACAGTTTAAAACCAACAAGGAAGGAGGTTTTTCTTTTTAAACTTTTTAAACTTTTTAAAAACTTTTTCTAAAAAGATTTTTTAAACTTTTTAAACTTTTTTTCAGTAATTGTATATATTTTTAATTTTTCTGTTGCTGTATCTTTCAGTACTCTGTTCTTCTCCTTTCTTTTTTCCTGTTTTAGTCCTTCTTCCTTTCACCCCAAACTTATTGCTTTTTCCTCACTAATCTTGCCCTTTTTGTGTGTGTTGTTTGTTTGTTTGTTGCTTTCTATACCGCTGTAAATACTTCACAACACATCTCTCGGGTCTTAGCCCACTTTACAGGTTCCTGAATTCTATTACTGTAGTGATTAACTCTACTTGGTCACACCCTACACCTATTTACTATTCTTTACTCTCCCCTTACATCAAAATCTGACCACCTGCAACCTCACTGCTTTCTAGATACAACTCACAAGACTTCCCTCCCCAACAAGAGACTTATCTTTGGTCTATCCTTTCTTAAAAGTGGCAAATTGGGTTGAAGATTACACTTAACACTATATAGAGCCTAAAGATCTTCTATCTCTTCTCTACCGGCTGTGACTGTAAATATCATAAAATACTCTCCTGCTGTCATAAACCATTTTGCCTCCCCCTCCAACTGATCACACACATACAAAGAAAGGAGTAGGTGGAAGCGGAGAACATCAAGATACCTGCAGGAGACTGCACCACTGAATTTCACAGGTATTCTACCATAGAAGTTCACACCATAAACCCAGGGAGTCAGAACAGATCAATTTAAGAAGCTGAGGCTAACAAGAAGAGTCTCATAAGCAATGGGAAGACAAAGAAACAATGCCCAAATGAAAGAGAAGGTGGAAGTCTCAGAAATAATGTCAGATGAAAGAGAGGCAAGTCAGCTATCAGATATTGAATTCAAAGCACTAGTTATCAGGAAATTCAAAGAGCTCACAATGAGCTACCAGAAACTAGAGGGGAACTACTAGAAACTAGATTGGAGCTACAATGAGCTCTCCACAAACTATATCAATGTGAAAAAGGAAATAGAAACTACCAGCAAAGGACAAGAGGAAATGAAGAATACAATTTCAGAACTATAGAACACAGTAGAAGGAATGAAAAGCAGGATCGATGAGGCAGATCAGATCAGCGAGTTGGAGGGCACAGTAGAAAGAATCTCCCAGAAAGAGCGAGAGAAGGAAAAGAGGCTCAAAAAGAATGAAGAGGGACTAAGAGAAATGCAAGATGATATGAAACATAATAATATCCGAATAATAGGACTACCAGAAGGAGAAGAAGAAGAACAAGGGATAGAAAACCTATTTGAAAGAGTAATGATGGAAAATTTTCCTAATTTGATGAGAGAAAAAGTTACACGAATCCAGGAATCACAGAGAGTCCCATTCAAGAGGAACCCAAAGAGGCCCACTTCAAGACACATCATCATTAAAATGGCAAAATTTCAAGACAAAGAGAGAATCCTAAAGGCAGCAAGGGAGAAAAAGGAAGTAACATACAAGGGAGCCCCAATAAGGTTAGCTACTGACTTCTCAATGGAAACACTCCAAGCAAGAAGAGAATGGCAAGAAATATTTCAAGTAATGAGAACCAGAGGCCTACAACCAAGGCTACTTTACCCAGCAAGGCTCTCAATCAAGATAGAAGGCCAAATAAAGAGCTTCCAAGACAAAAGAAGTCTAAAAGAATATGCCTCCACCAAACCAGCTCTACAAGAAATACTAAAAGGGCTGCTTTAAGGAAAGGAAGGAAAAGAGAGAGACAGAGAGGAACTGTGGTACAAAAATGGCAATGAATAAGTCCCTATCAATAATAACCTTAAATGTAAATGGATTAAATGCTCCAATCAAAAGACATAGAATAGCTGAATGGATAAGAAAGCATGACCCACACATATGCTGCCTACAGGAGACCCACCTCAGGACAAAAGACCATCACAGACTAAAAGTGAAAGGCTGGAAACAAATTTTCCAAGCAAATGGACAAGAAAAAAAAGCCGGGGTAGCAATTCTAATATCAGACAAAATAGACTTCAAAAAAAGGGCCATAAAGAGAGACCCAGAAGGTCACTTCATATTGCTCAAGGGAAGAATCCAGCACGAAGACATTAACATCATAAATATATATGCACCCAACATAGGAGCACCCAAATATATAAGAAAAATCCTAGAAGACTTCAAGAAAGATATTGACAGCAACACAATTATAGTAGGGGATTTTAACACCCCACTGTCAAAAATGGACAGATCTTCCAAACAAAATATCAACAAAGATATAGCAGCATTAAACGAAACTCTAGAAGAAATGGACTTGACTGATATATATAGAGCGCTTCATCCCAAAGAAGCTAAATACACATTCTTTTCAAATGCACATGGAACATTTTCAAAGATAGACCACATGGTAGGACACAAAATGAACCTCAACAAATTCAAGAAAATTGAAATCATACCAAGCATTTTCTCTGACCACAAGGGACTGAAATTAGAAACCAACCCCACAGGAAAAAACCCCAAACATCCAAAATCATGGAGACTGAATGGTATGCTATTAAACAACGAATGGGTCAAGATTGAAATTAGGGAAGAAATCAAAAAGTTTCTGGAAACAAATGAAAATGAACTCACAACAACCCAAAACTTATGGGACACGGCCAAGGCAGTCCTGAGAGGGAAGTTCATAGCAATACAGGCTTACCTAAAGAAAATAGAAACATTTCAAACAAACAACCTAACCCGACGCCTGCAAGAACTCGAAGAACAACAACAAAGACAGCCCAGAGCAAGTACAAGGAAGGAAATAACCAAGATCAGAGCAGAATTAAATGACATAGAGACCAAAAGCACAATTATAAGGATCAATGAATCCAAGAGTTGGTTTTTTGAAAAGATAAACAAAATAGACAAGCCTTTAAGTAGGCTCATTAAGAAAAGAAGAGAGAGGACACAAATAAACACAATCAGAAATGAAAGAGGAGAGATTACAACTGATACCACAGAAATAGAAGGGATTGTAAGGAATTACTATGAAGAACTGTATGCCAAGAAATTTGAAAACCTAGGTGAAATGGACAAATTTCTAGAAAAATATAATCTTCCAAAACTCAATGAAGAAGAAGTAGAAAGCCTGAACAGACCAATAACAGCAAATGAAATTGAAGCAGTAATCAAAAAACTCCCATCACACAAAAGCCCCGGACCAGATGGTTTCACAGGAGAATTCTACAAAGCGTTTAAGGAAGAGCTAACCCCTATTCTTCACAGACTATTCCAAAAAATCCAAAATGATGGGAAACTCCCAAACTCTTTTTATGAAGCGAGCATTATCCTAATTCCAAAACCAGATAGAGACACAACAAAGAAAGAAAACTTTAGGCCAATATCACTGATGAACATAGATGCTAAAATCCTCAACAAAATATTGGCAAATCGCATCCAACAATACATCAAAAAGATCATACACCATGACCAAGTGGGATTCATCCCAGGGATGCAAGGATGGTTCAATATCCGCAAATCAGTAAATGTAATACACCACATAAACAAAAGCAAGGACAAAAACCACATGGTCATATCAATAGACGCGGAAAAAGCTTTTGATAAGGTACAACACCCATTTATGATAAAGGTACTCAGCAAAGTGGGAATAGAGGGAGCATTCCTCAATATAATAAAGGCCATATATGAAAGACCTACAGCCAACATCATACTGAATGGGCAAAAACTGAAAGCTTTTCCACTAAGATCAGGAACAAGACAAGGTTGTCCACTTTCACCACTTCTATTTAATATAGTATTGGAAGTTCTAGCCACAGCAATCAGACAAGAAAAGGAAATAAAAGGCATCCAAATCGGAAAGGAGGAAACAAAACTGTCACTGTTTGCAGATGACATGATAGTGTACATGGAAAATCCTATAGACTCTACCAAAAAACTGCTGGAACTAATAAATGAATTTGGCAAAACAGCGGGATACAAAGTCAATATCCAGAAATCAAAGGCATTTCTGTATACTAACAATGAATCAGCAGAAGCAGAAATCAAGAAAAAAATCCCATTCGATATAGCAAAAAGAAAAATAAAATATCTGGGAATAAATCTAACCAAGGAGGTTAAAGACCTGTATGCAGAAAATTACACAACACTGAAGACAGAAATCAAGGAAGACACAAACAAATGGAGACGTATACCGTGTTCATGGATTGGAAGAATTAACATCATCAAAATGTCCATACTACCCAAAGCAATTTACAGATTCAATGCAATACCTATTAAAGTACCAATGGCATATTTCACAGACATAGAACAAACACTTCAAAAATTTATATGGAACCATAAAAGACCCCGAATAGCAGCTGCAATGTTAAGAAAGAAGAACAAAGTAGGAGGGATCACAATACCTGATATCAAACTGTATTACAAGGCCACTGTAATCAAAACAGCCTGGTACTGGCATAAAAACAGGCACATAGACCAATGGAACAGAATAGAGAACCCAGAAATAAACCCAAATCTCTACAGTCAATTAATATTCGACAAAGGGGGCAGTATCATAAAATGGGGTAAAGATAGCCTCTTCAACAAATGGTGTTGGGAGAACTGGACAGCTACATGCAAAAAAATGAAACTCGAGCACCAACTTACATCATACACCAAAATAAATTCAAGGTGGATAAAAGACTTAAATATAAGCCATGACACCATTAAAGTCCTAGAGGAGAACATTGGCAGGAAAATCTCAGATATTTCACGCAGCAACATTTTTACTGATATGTCCCCTAGAGCAAGGACTATAAAGGAAAGAATAAACAAATGGGATCTCATCAAAATAAAAAGCTTCTGCGCAGCTAAAGAAAACAGCATTAAAATAAAAAGACAACCAACTGTATGGGAAAACATATTTGCCAATGATACCTCAGACAAAGGTTTAATCTCCAAAATATACAAAGAACTCACACGACTTCACTCTAAGAAGACAACTAACCCAATTAAAAAATGGGGAAAGGACTTGAACAGACACTTCTGCAAGGAGGACATACAGAGGATCCAGAGACACATGAAAAGATGCTCAATATCACTAGCTATCAGAGAGATGCAAATTAAAACTACAATGAGATACCACTTTACACCGGTGAGAATGGCTATCATAAACAAAGCAATAAACAACAAATGTTGGAGAGGGTGTGGGGAAAAGGGGACTCTGGTCCACTGTTGGTGGGATTGCAGACTGGTACAACCACTATGGAAAACAGTATGGAATTTTCTCAGAAAACTAAAATTGGACCTGCCTTTTGACCCAGCAATTCCAATGCTAGGATTGTATCCTAAGAACCCTAAAACACCAATCCCAAAGAACATATGCACCCCAATGTTCATAGCAGCACAATTTACAATAGCCAAGAGTTGGAAGCAACCTAGGTGCCTGTCAATAAATGAATGAATCAAAAAACTATGGTACATATACAGAATGGAAATTTATGCTGCAGAAAGAAAGAAGGAGCTCCTACCTTTTGCAACATCATGGATGGAACTGGAAAGCATTATGCTGAGTGAAATAAGCCAGGTGTTGAAGGACAAATACCATATGATCTCACCTTTAACAGGAAGCTAAACAACAAAACAAACAAGCAAGCAAAATATAACCAAAGACCCTAAAATAGAGAACAGGGTGACAGTGACCAGAGGGGAGAGGGGAGGGAATTTCAGGGGAAATAGGGGAGGTATTTAGAGGAACATATATAAAGGATACATGGACAACAACTGAGAAGGGTGGAAATGGGAGGGAGGGGGGAGCACGGGGGGTGGGATGGGATGGGAGTAATAGACAGAAAACTGTACTTGAAAATAATTAAATAAAAAAATGGGGGGGGGGAGAAAGAAAAAGATCAGCCCTGGCTGTTCAGCCCTGGCTGGTGTGACTGAGTGGATTGAGTTCTGGCCTGAGAACCAAAAGGCTGCAGGTTTGATTGCCAGTCAAAGCATATGCCACCTGGGTTTTGGGCCAGCTCCCTAGTTGGGGGCATGAGAGAAGCAACTGATTGCCGTTTCTCTCCCTCTCTTTCTCCTTCCTTTTTCCCCCTCTCTAAAAATATATAAATAAAATATATAAAAATAAAAGAAAAATAAATTCAAACCTATGAACATTAAAATGACAACAAAGTCACAACTATAAAGAACTGAATCTAAAAAGCAAAAACGAACCAAGCAAACAACCAGAACATGAACAGAGTCATAGATATGGAGATCATCTGGAGGGTTATCAGCTAGGTGGGAGAAGGAAGAGAATGAGGTGAAAGTTACAGGGATTAAGAAGCACAATTGGTAGGTATAACATAGACAGAGGAATGTTAAGACCAATATAAGTAATACAGAAGCCAAAGAACTTATATGCATGACCCATGGACATGAACTAAGGTGGGGGATTGTGGGAGGGAAGTGGGGTACCAGTTGAAGGGGGGCAAAATTGGGACAACTGTAATAGCATAATCAATAAATTAAAAATCTTATAAAATTGGTGAATTTTTGTGTAGCCATTTTAATATTGTAGATGGAAGAAAATACATAATATTTTCAGCATATCATTGTAACCAGGTAAACCAGGGCTTGTCCATGTGGCACCTTGATACAGACCCAACAATTAGTGGAGAAGGAAACAGGTTTTCATTTACAGGATTCCAACCTCGGGGGGACTGAGAGCACTCCTGCTTAGAACCCTGTTCTTCAACAAGACCCAGCACTTCCCTTGCTCCCCACCAGGCTATAAGCCAAAACCATGCCCAGAAATTCCCCCATCCTCATCTGTACTTAAGCCGGATATGCATGTATACACCCCTTCTAGAAGGTGCTCTTGTAGGTTTCAGAATCATCATCCTCTTGCAGCAGCTCTCTCTCCTTCAGGATCTGGGGTATATTGCCCTCAGTCTTGATGTGACAGTTCAGGAAACCACATGTTGTGTTACACTGGATGATGGTGGAGTCCAGGGAGGCATGTCTCAAGAGAGTGACTTCTCCAGATGTCCTTCATAGATGCCAAAGCCTGCAGCTCAACAGTCTCAATTCTACTGCATGTACCTTCCATGAATCTGTGCTTGGTTATGCAGGTCCTTGCAGCTCCATCAGCTCTGCCCTTACATTCTTTCCTCCAGCCTGTATGGATGCTACCTCACTACAGACTACAGGGCATCTTCCTCCTTACTCCCCCATGTCACATGGGTGAAAAACCGTTCTCTTTCAGACTGCCCTTATTTTAAATGTTTGGCCCGGAACTTCCTACATGACCTCATATCTGGGCACTTCTATGATGTGCTACTTTTGCCAGTTCCTCCATATCTTTTATCTTCTTTCACCTGCCATCTTTAGTCATGGCAAGAGTTCCCCATGACACAGGGATATCTGGCGTGGGTATCCACCTACCTTGGCTATGTCATAGTCATGATAAACCCTTAAAATCACATACACCTTTGGCCCCAGAGGCAGCACAGCTATTAACTTGCTATTATTATGCAAAGTATCATATCTTTTTTAAAAGATTTTATTTATTTATCTTTAGAGGGGAAGGGAAGGAAAGAGGGAGAGAAATATCAATGTATGGTTGCCTCTCATATGTCCCCCGGCTGGGAACTGGCCTGCAACCCAGGCATGTGCCCTGACCAGGGAATCGAATGGTGATTGTCTGGCTAGCAGGCCCGTGCTCAATCCACTGAGCTACGCCAGCCAGGGCTTATGCAAAGTATCTTAAACACCTTCCCCCTTCTCCCAACCAAAGGTTTAGGGATTTTCTCTTATTTGGGGGCAACTCCCACTCTGAACCCCATTACATTATTCATTATTATTTCAAGAAAGTAAAAAGTGCAACTAAAATGCCAAAAAAGATTTGTGCAACATATAGAGAAATATAACTAACAATTCATGAAATTCAACCTTTTAAAGTATATAGCTATTTGGCTTTTAGTATATTCACAGAGTTGTGCAACTATTATTGTCTAATTCCAGAATATTTTCATTACCCCCCAAAAGAAACCCTGTACCCATTAGCAGTTGTTCCATAATTTTCCCTCCCCCCAGGTCCCTATCAAGTACTAATCTTTCTGTCTCTATGGACTTGCCTATTCTGGATATTTCATGTAAGTGGAATTATATGTGTCTAGCCTCTTTCATTAAATATTTCCAAGGTTCCATTCTTATTGCAGTATGTATCAGTATTCCATTTCTTTTTTTAAAGATTTTATTTATTTGTTTATTTTTAGAGAGAGGTGAATGGAGGGAGAAAGACAGAGAGAGAAACATAGATATGTGAGAGAAACATTGATTGGTTGCCTCTCACTCACCTCTAACTGGGGACCTGGCCTGCAATCCAGGCATGTGCCCTGAACTAGAATCAAACCAGTGACCTTGCAGTTCTCAGGCCACTACCCAATCCACTGAGCCACACCAGCCAGGGCTCCATTTCTTTTTATGGCTGAATAATGTTCCACTGTCTGAACATACCACTTTTTTTTATTCGCTCATCCATTGGTAGACATTTGCATTATTTCTACCTTTTGGCTATTGTGAATAATGCTGCTATCAACAATAATGAACAAGTTTTTGTATGAAAAGCTATTTTCTTTTGAGTATATACCTTTGATTGAAATTGCTGAGTCATATAGTAATTCTTTGTTTGAGTTACTGGGTTAATACAAAACTGTTTTTCATAGTTGCTGAATCTCTTTGCATGTTCACCAGCAGTATATGTGTTCCAACTTTTCCACTTCTTTATCAACATTTATTATTATTTGTCTTTTTTATTATATCCCTGCTAATCAGTATAAAGTATAATTGTTTTGATTTTCATTTTAGTAAAGACTAAGGATATTGAGCATCATTTTATGTGCTTATTGGTCATTTATATATCTTCTTTGAAGGAATTTCTGTTCAAATACTTTGCCCATTTTAAATGGTATTATATGTCTTTTTATGTAGAAGTGTTGAATGTTTTGTGGGTACTAAACCCTTATCAGAGAAATGATTTGTAAATACTCCTTTCTATTCTGTGTGTTTTAGCCCTTTATTCTTTAATCTCTCCTCTTTGATTTCTATGAAAATGGGCTTTCTTGTTTTCTTACTTCTCTGGCTATTTCTTCTCAGGTTCTTTTTTTAAATTTAATTTATATATTTTAGAGAGGGCAAGGTAGGGAGAAAGAGGAGAGAAACATGAATGTGTGGTTGCCTCTTACGTGACCCCTACTGGGGACCTGGCCCACAACCCATGCATGTGCCCTAGACTGGGAATGGAATCGGTGACCCCTTCTTTCACAGGCTGATACTCAGCCACTGAGCCGTACCAGCCAGGGTTCTTCTCAGTTTCTTTTGGAGAATCCTCCTCAGCTCAACTACTTTTAAACAGTATATAATTAATTTTTATTTTCCAATTACAGTTGACATACAACATTATATTATTATACTTTCAGGTATACAACATAGTGATTAGTCATTTATGTAACATAATGAGTGATAACCCCATTAAGTCTAGTACCCACCTGACACCATAAATTGTTACTACCATATCATTGACTATATTCCCTATGCTGTATTTTACATCCCTGTGACTATTTTGTAATAGCCAATATGTACTTCTAATCCCTTCACCTTTTTCACCCAATCCATTTTAGCTGATGGTCACTGAAGATCAAATACATTCTACAATCACTACTATTTTTACTCTCCACCTCCCACATTTATGCTTTTTCATTATTTTTATTTCTTTTGTGTATGCATTTATGTGTACTCCTTAATTTATTGTAGTAATTGTACATAATCTTCCTACTTTAAAAAAGACTTTATTTATTTTTATTTTTTTAATTCTTTGTTAAAATATATTTTATTGATTATGCTATTACAGTTGTCCCAATTCCCCCCCTTTACTGCCTTCTGCCCTGTACCCCCCTCCCATCCACATTCCCCCCCTTTAGTTCATGTCCATGGATCATACATATAAGTTCTTTGGCTTCTATGTTTTCTGTACCATTCTTACCTCCCCCCCCCATCTATTTTCTACCTACCATTTATGCTACTTATTGTCTGTAACTTTTCCCCCTCTCTCCCCCTCCAACTCCCCCACTGCTAACCCTCCATGTGGTCTCCATTTCTGTGGTTCTGTTCCTGTTCTAGTTGTTTGCTTAGTTTGCTTTTGGGTTGTTTTTTTTTTTTTAGGTTTGGCTGTTAATAGCTATAAGTTTGTTGTCATTTTAGTGTTCATATTTTTTATTTTCTTTTTCTTAGATAAGTCCCTTTAACATTTCATATAATGAGGGCTGGGTGATGATGGACTCCTTTAATGTTACCTTATCTGGGAAGCACTTTATCTGCCCTTTTATTATAAATGATAGCTTTGCTGGATAGAGTCACCTTGGATGTAAGTCCTCGCCTTCCATGATTTCAAATACTTCTTTCTAGTCCCTTCTTGCCTGTAAGGTCTCCTTTGAGAAATCCGCTGACAGTCTGATGGGAACTCCTTTGTAACTGTCCCCTTATCTCTTGCTGCTTCTAGGATTCTCTCCTTCATTTTAATCTTGGGTAATGTAATTATGATGTGCCTTGATGTGTTCCTCCTGGGGTCCACCTTCTTTGGGACTCTCTGAACTTCCTGGACTTCCTGAAAGTCTATTTCCTTTGCTAGATTGGGGAAGTTCTCCTTCATTATTTGTTCAAATAAGTTTTCAATTTCTTGGTCTTGCTCTTCCCCTTCTGGCACTCCTATGATTCAGATGTTGGAATGTTTAAAGATGTCCTGGAGGTTCCTAAGCCTCTCCTCATTTTTTTTTTTTGACTTCTTGTTTCTTCATTCTATTTTGGTTGAACATTTCTTTCTTCTTTCTGCTCCAAACTGTTGATTTGAGTCCTGGTATCTTTCCCATCACTGTTGATTCCCTGTAGACTTTTCTTTATTTCACATAATGTGACCTTCATTGCTGCCTGAGTCTTTTTTATGCTGTTGAAGTACCCAGTGAGTTTCTGGAGCATCCCGATAACCAGTGCCTAGAACTGTGCATCTTATAGGTTGGCTATCTCTTTGTCACTTAGTTGTATTTTTTCTGGAGCTTTGAACTGTTCTTTCATTTGGGCCATTTTTTTTTTGGTCTGGGAATATAAGGGGTGGAGCCTTAGGCGTTCACCAGGACGGGGCAACCCTTGTCGCTGTGTTGTGACACTGTGGGGGAGGGGTCCCAGAGAGAACAATGCTGCTTGCTTTCTCTCTGCCAGATTTCAGTCACTTCCCCAGCTCCCCACAAGTAAATTGGGCCCTTCTGGTGCTGGTTTCCAGGTGGGCGGGTTTGGGTACATTCTAGGACCCTGTGGGTCTGTCCATCAAACTCTCCTGTGAGGCTGGGACCCTGGGTTGTGCAGTCTGTCTCACTCCCCAGTTGTTCCTTCTGGTTTAACGGCACATGAATGTGAGACCACCCTGTCTGCCAGCTGCTGCCTCACCAGATCCTCCAGCCGCCACCTTGCTGCAGGTCCTGTCTGCCAGACTGCTTGTCTCCACCCATCCTACTGGTCTGGGTGAGTGTTTCTTCTTTAACTCCTTGGGTGTTGGACTTCCATACAGTTTGATTTCCTGTCAGTTCTGGTTGTTTTTGTTTTTAAATTTGTTGTTGTCTTTGTTTTGGTTGTGCAAGGAGGTGCAGTGGGTCTACCCACGCCTCCATCTTGTCTGGAAGTTATTTATTTATTTATTTTTAGAGAGCATGGGAGGGAGGAAGAGGAAGAGAAACAGTTGTCTCTTGCACGCCTCTGACTAGGAAACTGGCCCACAACCCAGGCATGTGCCTTAATGGGAATCAAACCAGTGATCTTTTGGTTTGCAGGACAATGCCCAACCCACTAAGCCACACCAGTCAGGCCTACTTTTTTTGTCTAAATATTTTATTCATTCATTTTTTTAGAGAGAGTGGAAGGGAGAGATGATGAGAGGGAGAGAAACATCACTGTGTGGCTACCTCTTACACGCCTCAAACTGGGGATCTGACCCACAACCCAGACCTATGCCCTGACTTTAAATTGATCCAGTGACTCTTTGGTTTACAAGCCAGCACTCAATCCACTGAGCTACACCAGGCAGGGCTCTTATTCATATTTTTTATTTCCTTCTTAAAGAAGTCCCTTTAACTTTTCTACTTAATGCTGGTCTAGTGGTGATGAACTCCTTTAGCTTTATCTTCTTTTAAACAGTGTTTTTTTTTAAGATTTTATTTTATTTTTTTAGAGAGAGGGGAAGGAAGGGAAAAAGAGGGAGAGAAACATCAATGTGTGAGAGAAACATCAATAGGCTACCTCTCTCCAACTGAGGGTCTGACTTGCAACCCAGGTATGTGCCCCAACAAGTAACTGAACCGGCAACCCTTTGGTTCAGAATCTGGCACTCAATTCACTGAGCCACACCATTCAGGGCAGCTTTATCTTCTTTTGAAAACTCTGTCTTTCCATTTTAAATCATAGCCTTGCTTGGGAAAGTAGTCTTGTTTGCAGGCCCTTCCCTTTCTGCAGTTTGAACATTTCGTGTCAATCCTTTCTGTCTTGAAATGTTTCTATTGAGAAATCAGCTGACAGTCTTATGGGGGCTCTCTTGTAGGTAACTTATGCTTTTCTCTTGCTACTTTAAAAATTCCCTCCTTATCTTTAATATTTGGCATTTTAATTATGACATATCTGTGTGGGCCTCTTTGGGTTCATCTTGTTTTGGACTCTGAGCTTTCTGCCCTTATATTTTCATTTCCTTTACCATGTTAGGAAAGTTTTTAGTCATTATTTCTTAAAATAGGTTCTCATTCCTTGGTCCTTCTTTTGCCCTTCTGGTACTTCTATGATGCAAATATTGTTATGCTTGATGTTGTCACAGAAGTCCCTTACACTGACCTAATTTTTGAAATCATTTTTTTCTTTTTTGCTGTTTTGATTGAATGTCCTACCTGGACATATATGTCCTACCTGGATGTGTATGCCTATTTACTTTGTTAAATTAGGGAAATTTTCTGTCATTATATTCTTAGATAGGTTTTCAATTTATTCCTGTCATCTTCTCCTTCTGGTACCCCCTATAATGCAGATATTGGTACACTTTAGTGTTCCAGATGTCTTTTAAACTATCATTATTTAAACTTTTTTTTCATTTTGCTCTTCAGAATGAGTATTTTGCATTACTTTGTCTACCAGATCACTGATTTGATCCTCTTCTTTATTTAATTTGTTATTGATTATCTAATGTATATTTCATTATGGCTACTGTGTTCTTCATTTCTGACTGGTTCTTTTTAATAGTTCCTATCTCTTTCTATAAATTTTCTCTTGAGTTCATTTATTCTTTCCCTAAGTTCATTGAGCATCTGCTAACCAGTGTTTTGAACTCTGTATCTAGTAAAGTGGTTGCTTTTGGTTTTTTTACAGTTTTGGGAATTTTGTCTTGTTCTTTCATTTGGGACATATGTCTTTGTCTCCTCATTTTGTCTGCCCCATTGTGTTTTTTCATCTATTAGGTAGTTCTTCTATGTCTCCAAGTCTTGGAGGAGTAACTTTATGTAGTAGGTATACTTTGTTGCCCATTGGTATAGTCTCCCTGGTCACCTGAGTCAGGTGCTCCAGGGTTGTCCTTTGTGTCTTTGTGTGTGCCCTCCTGTTGTAGATGAGCTTTGATTGCTATTGGCACATAAGTGCTTGGGACTGTCCTTCAGGCTGACTGGCTGTGAGGACTGACCATGACAACAATGGAGGAGCTGTTGTGCAGGTGCTGATCCTGTGTTGCAGGATTCACTTCAGTGGGGCTCTAGTGCCTGCCTAGACAGGTATTTGGGTATGTTCTTTCTGGAGATGTTTGTGTGGTGCTCTGGTATAGTCTAAAGCCTGCCACTAGTTGCATTGCTTTTGGGGCATTTTAGGAGGGGTCTCTGGTGCAGGCCAGTGCCAGTCATTACCTGTGTCCTAGTGGGAGATACAATGTGACCTACAGTTGGTAGCCACCTCTGCTGGGCCTGGAGGCCCCTCAGAGGAGGGGCTAGGCTCTGAATTAAAGCCCACTGTCCCTAGTGACAAACTTGAGGCTTCTTAGAAAGATGTATGATGCACAGCAAGTCCAGCCGCTAGTTGTTTGAGATTTTTGGACCCCTAAGAGATTTCAGGAAAGCTTATACCTTGTGCTAAGGCTGCATGCAAACCACTAAAATAGGTTCATGTTCAGGGTTGATATGCAAATTGAGTGGAGAAGGGTCTCAGGGGATCAGTAGGGAGGAGCAAACAGTGTTTTCCTTTTTTAAAAAAGATGTTATTTATTTAGTTTTAGAAGGAGGGGAAGGGAGGGAGAGAAACATCAATTGGTTGCCCTTCACATGCCCCTGCTACTGAGGACCTGGCCCACAACCCAGGCATGTGCCCTGACTGGATGGCATGTCAACCCAGGCATGTGCCCTGACTGGGAATCGAACCAGTGGCCCTTTGGTTCTCAGGCCGGCACTCAATCCACCATGCCACACCAACCAGGACTGTTTTCCATTTTTTTAATTTAATTAATTAATTTATTTATTCATCTTTAGAGGGGAAGGCAAGGAGAGAGGGAGAGAAATATCAATGTATGGTTGCCTCTTGTGCATCCCCTTATGGGAACTGTCCTGCAACCCAGGCATGTACCCTGACTGGGAATCGAACCACGATTCTCTGGTTCGCAGGCCTGCACTCAATCCACTGAGCTACACCAGCCAGGGATGTTTT
Organism: Sturnira hondurensis; assembly: GCF_014824575.4. Lineage (NCBI taxonomy): Eukaryota > Metazoa > Chordata > Mammalia > Chiroptera > Phyllostomidae > Sturnira > Sturnira hondurensis. The sequence goes on from NW_028073283.1 coordinate 164,667, forward strand.
CCATTTTATAAAGCATGTAGATATGGTGCTCACCTTTGCCTGCTGGATGGGTGGAAGAAGGGCTCAATAAAGGAATAATAGTGCTTACTTGCCTTTACTTCTGACCTGGAGAAAGCTGCCCTGACCTCTACCCCTCCAGCCCTTGAGTTGAAATTGGTCAATTCAGTTCCTACCCATATGTGCTTTCCAGCTGCCGCCCTAGCATTTTAGATATAAGCCAGTGAATTTGTGCATGGTCCCTTTAAGATTGGCAGGGACTAGGTCTCTAGCAGACTATTGTCTTTCTCTAACACAAATACCCCTTGGATTTCACAGCCACATATTCTGGAGACTTCTCTTCTCAGTGGTATTGGTGCCTTGAGTATGGGAGCCCGGATTGGGGCTGGGACCCCTTGTTCCTCCGGGGGGCTTCTGCAGCTGAAATATCCCTGCTGATTCTTAACCGCCACACCATGGGTGTGGGACCTGCCCTTTCTATGCTTCTGCCCTTCCTGTCAGTGTTGACTTGGCTTCTTTATAACCTTTGTTATAGGACTTCTCTTCAGCTAGTCTTCAGGTGGTTCTCAGTGATGGTCGTTTCATAATTTAGTTGTAATTTTGATGCAGTTGTGTGAGGGGTAGGCACAGTATACTCCAATATCTTCTGCTTATCTCTTGAATGTTGATATTCTCTAGGTCTACATCCATGGCTCTTTTCTCTTGTTGTTCTATATGTTCTCCCAGCATGACCTCTTTTAAACTCTTGGATATAACTACTACCATCTATGTGGGAATGACTTTAAAATCAAGATCTGCAGCCCTGGCTGGTGTGACTCTGTGGATTGAGTGCCAGCTTGCAAACCAAAAGGTTGCTGATTCTTTCCATCAGGGCACATGCCTGGGTTGCAGGTCAGGTCCCCAGTAGGGGGCGCATGAGAGGCAACCACACATCACTGTTTCTCTCCCTCTCTTTCTGCCTCCTTTCCTCTTTCTCTAAAAATAAATAAATAAAATCTTTTAAGAAATAGATAAATAAATAAAATCAAGATCTGCAGTCCATACCACTTTTCTTTGCTTCAGTTCCAATGAGCTCCAGTACAATTTCTATAGAAATGTCTTGGGTGTTATAGGCGGCTTAAAATTGACTTATCCTAAACTGCATTTCTTTCTTTTCCACCCCAGACCTGCTACTCCTCAGCTCTTTACTGTCTCAGTGAGTATCAATATTTATCCTAGTAAAAAACTACTCCTGTAATGTGTCTTCAGTCTCTCTTCTCATTTTCTATGACTTCAAATGTCACCTCACCCCAGTTTATTTTATTTTATATTATTTCATTTTAAATCCTCAACAGAGGATATGTGAGAGAAACATTGATCAGTAGCCTCCCATATGTGCCTTGACTGGGGTTTGAACCCACAAACTTTTGTTGTACAAGACGACATTCCAATCAAATGAGCCACCTGGCCAGGGCCCAGTTTAGTTAACTTCTAGTTTTCCTCCTAAAGCTCAGTTCAAATGTCACCTACTGTAATATATTTCCCCTGAGTACTCTCTGCCAAATCTAAAATAGATGCTGCTTTGTGTTCATAGAATTTAAGGCATATTCCTGTCATTGCACTTAACTATAAAATAATGTACTCTGTGAATGTTATTTAAGTTTTCTTTTTTTCTCTACTAAAATGAAATCCATATCTATGAAACCCTGTGTTATATTAGTTTGTAACTTTTGAAAATGTTTTACTAATTTTTTTAGAAAGAGAGAGAGGGAGAGAAACATAAACATCAATTTGTTGTTCCACTTATTTATGCATTCATTGGCTGACTCCCTGTATGTGCCCTGAGCGGGAACTGATTCCACAAACTTGGTGTATCAGGATGACACTCTAACCAACTGAGCTACACCCCCAGGGCCTATTACTTTGTATCTTTAGTGTCTAGAATAATGTTGTACACACAGTACATGTACAGACTTGTTTTCATTTTTGTTGTTGCTCAAACTTTTGAAAGAAAGAATGAGTGTGTGATATTTTATTATGAATTCCTGGGCAAAATAACATTCATCCCCAGGCAGAATAATGTTCAGGGAAACTGTTCTTTCTCGAGAATGTAGTTTTTTTGTTATCCTAGTTGTTTTTTCTATTGAGAGGATTCTGCTCTTGGTGGGGCTTAGACTTGTGCAAGGTGAATAGAAAAAGAATAATTGTGCTGTTATACATGCTATCTCAGTTTTTCAATCTTGCTATAGTCGGGTGCTACAAGGTTGTGAGGTTGTTACAAGTGAGACAAGGGATTAGAAGGAAAGAACAATGAAACTCTTCCAACAGCAATTTTTTAATTGCCCTGGCAGATCACACAATAGAGCTGAACAGAATTTGAAAAGACTATCTCGTCCAGTCCCTCTGTTTTCAAGCAAATTCTGAAGCCTTCATGACAAATGTTCACTCACTAATACCTAATGTGGATGAGGAGAAAAAGGTGTAAAGAACATGTATAAACATGCAAAAATTATATATGCCAAGTCATCTACAGGTGTACTTCAATACAGAGAACAGCTAAATTAGGAAATGACTAAGAACCCTTTATAGAACCCTTTTCTCTTATGGCCTTCTGTTAACACATGGGAGATTTCATTCCTCTGAGAACTGAGTGCTTTTCCTATTGTGGAGTCAAAGAAGGAATTAGAGAGCAAAGAAAGACTCTTGAATTGCTCTTAGGAACTGGGTTAAAGGAGGGAGCCAGCTGCCTTGGAAAAGACCCACCTGAGATAGATGAGTTACACTGCTTCAAACTACTTCATTAATGAGCTTTGAATTCAGTAACTGACCTGTGAATATAAAATCTGAAGCCTGAGGCTGGAACATAGTGGTATAAAATAATTTTTCATTCTTAGGAGAGCATTGTGGAGAGGTAGTTTACTTGGCAGTTAGAGACATGTGCTTGGCAGACTGAAGTCGGGATTTGAATCCCAGCTCTGCCATTTACTGCTAATCTCCTACTAGTCTCCTTCATTTCCTCATCTATAAAATAAAAGCAGTAAGATTTCTACTGTATAATGTTATGCTGAGAATCAAATAGGAAATGCATATGAACCTGATAGCACAATGCTTGACATATAGTAAGTGTTAGCTAGTCGTAATAGTAGTGTTATAATTAGTGTTGTGATATACTGAAGAGACCATGATGAAGCAAAGGGGGGAAATCTTGATTTAAAAAATTATTTATTCATTTATGAAAGAGAGAGGGAGTGAGAAAAACATCAATTTGTCATTCCACTTTGTTATGCATTCATTGGTTGATATTTGTAGGTGCCCTTACCGGGATTGAATTTGCAACCTTGGCATATCTGGACAGAACTCTAACCAATTGAGCTACCCAGCCAGGGTTGACATCTTGATGTTTTAAGTAGATGAAATTCTTAGTTATTTCGTAGTGGTGGTGGTGGTGGTGATGGTAATGAAAAAGGCTACCAATAGTGTAAATGCCTAGAGTCCCTGAGCATGGGTGCCTGGATTCTATCCCATTTCCAGTATCAGAGAACATTGGCTTATTATATAAGAATTATAGCTATCACACAGTATTTAGCTTAGAAAACATTTCCACTGTCTTAATACTTCAGGTTCTGTCTCTCCTTCCAAAAATTAAAACAAACCAAAAAATTAACTGGAAAACTTTATTTTACATTTTGTTTCTTTTTTTTTAAGATTTTATTTATTTATTTATTTATCTTTTTTTAGAGGGGAAAGAGAGAGGGAGAGAAACATCAATGTATGGTTGCCTTTCGTGCATCCCCTGCTGGGAGTTGGCCTTCAGGGAACTGGCCTGCAACCCAGGCATGTGCCCTGACTGGTAATTGAACTGCGATCCTCTGATTCGCAGGCCTGTGCTCAATCCACTGAGCTACGCCAACCAGGGCTACATTTTGTTTCTTAATCTAAGAAATATTGTAGCTCCTTCCCCCAAATGTTGACACTTTGCCAGTGAATTAAATAAAAGAGGAGGAAAGACAAGAAGAAATAATCATGTTGTACCAGAAACAGCCTGTGTTTTCATCTAATGGGTTTGTGACTTACAAGCAAGAGGAGTTCATGAATAGTTCAGTATTTGGAATCTGACTGTTTGCTAGATTGGGAAACCTCATGTAACAGGTTTCAACCCTAGTTTGAGGGAATTGTTAAAAACAGCTTCCTGGTAATCATTTTCAGCCCAGTTAGCTATTTTCCTATTCGTATTAAGGATTTTGATTCAGCCTGGCTCATTTAAAAGTGGTTTTCGGGAATGAATTTAGGCTTGGTAAGTGCATAAATGATTTTTTTCCAGTTGTGCTGTGATGACACCAAGTGCTCTGTGTGCTTTTTCTGGCTTGAAGCACAATTTTACATTTGAACATGAAATGTGTTGAACCAACCTTTCTCAGAATGAGTCTAAACAACAACTACTAGGCACTGCACTATAGTATGTAAGAGTATAAGCTGACGACTCACACCCCTGCCTGTTTGTTTTTTTACTGTAGTAAAATACACATGGCATGTATTTTATCATTTAATCATTTTTAAGTATACAATTCAGTGGCCTTAAGTACCTTCATAATATTGTGTAACCATCACCATTATCCATTTCCAAAATGTTTTCATCCTCCCAAATTGAAACTCTGTGCCCAGTTTCAGTAACCCTCCATTGTCCCCTTGTCCCCAGCCCTCAACAGCCACCATTCTACCTTTTGTTTCTATGCATTTGATTACTTTAGATATCATTAGGATCATACAGTATTTGTCCTTACATGATTGGCTTAACTTAACTAGAGGTTGTCTTCAAGGTTCATTCATGTCGTAGCATGTGTCACAATTTCATACCTTTTAAAGTCTGAGTAATATGTATATTATTCCATTATATGTATATACCACATTTTGTTTATTCATTCATTCATCAATGGGCACTTGGAGTACTTCCAACTTTGGCTATTATGAATTATGCTGCTATGAACATGAGTATACAAATATTTAGTCTTTTTCTTTTTTAACACTTTTATTTTAAATTATATTTATTTATTTTTAGAGAGAGAGGGAGGAAGTGAGAGAAACATCGATCAGTTGCCTCTTGTACACATCCTGACCAGGGCCTGACCTTGCAACACAGCCCAGGCATGTGTCCTGACCAGGAATTGAACCAGTGACCTTTCTTTTTGCAGGACAATGCCCAACCCACTGGGCTATACCAGTCAGGGCCAAGTATCTGTTTGAGCCCCTGCTTTCAATTATTTGGGGTATCCAGAAGTAGAATGGCTGGGTCATATGGAGTCATATTTTTAATTATTTGAGGTATGTATCACTGAAATGTTTTCCATAGGAGCTGCACTATTCTACATTTCTACCAGCAATGCACAAGTTCCAGTTTCCCTGTATCCTTGCCAACACTTGTTATTTTTCCTTTTTTATAATAGTCATGCTAATGTGTGTGAAGTACTATCTCCTTGTGGTTTTGGGGTTTTTTGGTTTTTTGGTTTTTTTAATATATTTTATTGATTATACCATTACAGTTATTCTATTCCCCCCCTTCATTCCCCTCCACCTGCACACTCCCTCCCCCAGCATTCTCCCCCGCTTAGTTTATAACCACGTGTCTCAAGTTCTTTAGATTCTATATTTCCCCCACTATACTTGCCCTGCCCCCTATCCATTTTCTACCTACCCTCTATGCTATTTTCTGTGCCTTCTCCCCCCTTCTCCTCCTCCCAATCCCCTGTTGCTAACCCTCCATGTGTTCTTCATTTCTATGGTTCTACTCCTGATCTAGCTGTCCTCTTGGTTTGCTTTTGTTTTAGGTGTGGTTGTTAATAACTGTGAGTTTGCTGTCCTTTCACTGTTCATATTTTCATCTTCTTTTTCTTATATAAGTCCCTTTAGCATTTCATATAATAAGGGCTTGGTGATGATGAACTCCTTGAATTTGACCTTATCTGAGAAGCACTTTATCTGTCCTATAATTCTAAATTAAAGCTTTGCTGGATAAAGCAATCTTGGCTGTAGGTCTTTGGATTTCATGACTTGGAATACTTCTTTCCAGCCCCTTCTTGCCTGTAAGGTCTCTTTGGAGAAATCCACTGACATTCTGATGGGTACTCCTTTGTAGGTGACTGTCCCCTTATCTCTTGCTGCTTCTAGGATTCTCTCCTTCATTTTAGTCTTGGCTAATGTAATGATGATGTGCCTTGGTGTGTTCCTTCTTGGGTCCAACTTCTTTGGGACTCTCTGAGCTTCCTGGATTTCCTGGAAGTCTATTTCCTTTGCCAGACTGGGGAAGTTCTCCTTTATTATTTGTTCAAATAAGTGTTCCACCCGTGGCTGTTTCTTTCCCCCTTCTGGTACCCCTATAATCCAGATGTTGGAATGTTTAAAGATGTCCTGGAGGTTCCTAAGCCTCTCCTCATTTTTTTGAATTCTCATTTCTTCATTCTTTTCTGGTCGTATGTTTTGTTCTTCCTTCTGGTCCATTCCATTGATTTGAGTCCCAGTTTCCTTTCCATCGCTATTGGTTTCCTGGACATCTCCCTTCATTTCAATTAGTTTAGCCTTCATATGTTCCTCTAATTTGTGACTATAATCAACCAGTTCTGTGAGCATCCTGATAAACAGTGTTTTGAATTGTGCTTCTGAGAGGCCGGCAATTTGTCGGTCACTGAGAGTTATTGGCTCTGGGGCTTTGAGTTCTTCTTGCGCCATCTTTTGGGCTGTTTGTGCCTGTTCTGTAGCAGGACCAGAGCCCTAAGGTGTTCACAAGCACAGGGCTACTCAGTCGATGGGTTGTGACGCTGTATGTGGGGGCGGGGTCAAAGAGGAATGATGGCATCCTGTCCGCTGCCTGCCGCCGCGGCCCCCACCGGTGCCGCAGCTGCCACCTTCACCAGGCCCACACGTTTCGTCCCACTGCACGCGAGTGTGCCACCGCCATCAGCCCTCGCCCCCTGGGGCCTGCATGGTCCATCTCACTGTGCGCGAATGTGTGACCTCGGTCAGTCTGCCCCGCACCCTGACTGGGTCTGGGCCACTTGCGCGCCTAGGTCGGGGGATCTGTCCCGCCCGACCCTGCTCGCTGCTGGCTCTGCCCCTCTTACCATCCCAGTTGAACGGTTAGTGGTTGTGGGACTTCCATATAATTCAATTTTCTGTCTTTTGGGTGTGTCTTTGTTCTCCAAACCTTTGTTGTATTCAAACTTGGTTGTGGGAGAAGGCACAGTGTTTCCACCTATGCCTCCATCTTGGCGGAAGTCCTTGTGGTTTTGATTTTCATTTTTATTTATTTATTTATTTATTTATTTATTTTTATTTGCAAAGAGAGGGGAGAGAGGGGAAGGAGAGAGGGAGAGAAACATCAAGGTGTGGTTATCTCTTGCATGCCCTCAACTAGGGACCTGGCCCACAACCCAGGCATGTGCCCTGACGGGAATGAAAGCAGGGACCCTTTGGTTCACAGGCCAGTGCTCAATCCACTGAGCCGCACCAGCCAGGGCCCTTTTTTAATTGGATTTGTTTTTGTTGTTGTTGTTATTGTTAGTTGTAGTTCTTCATGAATTCTGGATATTAACCACTTACCAGATATATGATTTCAAATATTTTCTCCTATTCTGTGGGTTGACTTTTCATTCTATTGTCCTTTGATGCACAACAGGTTTTAATTCTGATGTCATTCAATTTATTTCTTCCTTTTATTGACTACGCTTTTGTTGTCACATTTAAGAAGTTATTGCCAAATCCAATGTCATGAAGCTTTTCTCTGGTTTTCTTCTAAAAGTTTTATAGTTTTAGCTATTATGTTTATGCTTTTGCTCCATATTGAGTTACTTTTTCTATATGGTGTAAAGTAAGGGTCCATCCTTATTCTTTTGAATGTATATATCCAGCTTTCCCAACATCATGTGTTGAAAAAACTGTCCTTTTCTCATTGGATGGCTTTGGTACCCTTATCAAAAATTAATTGACTGTGCCCTGGCTGGTGTAGCTCAGTGGATTGAGCATGAGCCTGTGAAGCAAAGGGTCACCAGTTCAATTTCCAGTCAGGGCACATGCCTGGGTTGCAGGCCAGGTCCTCCCAGCTGGGGGCATGTGAAAGGCAACCACACATTAATGTTTCTTTCCCACTCTTTCTCCTTCCCCTCCCCTCTCTCTAAAAATAAATAAATAAATAAAATATTTAAAAAAATTAATTGACTGTGTAGGTAAAGATTTATATCTGGGGTTTATATTTTATTCACAGACCTGTTTTTAAATCTTGGCTTTATTACTTATTCTATGATAATCTGTAGGTTACTCAGCCTCTTTGATATCTCCTCACAGTAGACAGTAAACAGTAGGTCAGAAATTTTTGTCTTTTTGTTTACTGTTTAATTCTTAGTATTTAGAGAAATCAGTTAGGAATTCATTGCAATCATCCCTGACTGGTGTGTTTCAGTGGACTGAGTGCTGGCCTGCGAACGGAAAGGTTGCTGGTTGTATTCCCAGTCAGGGCCCATGCCTGGGTTGTGGGCCAGGTCCCCAGTAAGGGGCATGTGAGAGGCAACCAATTGATATTTCTTTCCCTCTATTTCTCTTCCCCTTCCCCCTTCTTTAAAAATAAATAAATAATGTCTAAAAATTATTTTAAAAGAATTAATTGCAATCAATAATATTCACTGTGAAATAAATTAGCAGTAACCTCCCTCTGAAGGCTGTTATAAGATTCAAATGAAACAATATATGTCAAGCATTCAGCATACTATCTGGCAAAAAGTGTATAAGAAATGATAGTTTTTTAAAATATTTATCTTATTGTATAACCCTTATAAGTAAAATAAATAGTAAATACTAAATTGATACCATGATTGGGTGGGTCTCTCTTCAGATACAAGGCAAAACTTGGTACAGGTATGGAGTCACCTTGAATGAAGGGGTTCTCCATTGAAGGGCACATAGGAACCAACACAACCATCTTCCTCCTCCTAAACTGTGGAGACTAGGCTCTCTTATTTCTGCCACCCCAGTGACAAAAGTCTAGATGAACACTGTTGCTGGGATGCCAAAGGAGAAAATGGGCAGTTTGTGATGATGTGGAGGGAAGAAAGGAGGCATCTGAATGGCACAGATCAGTATCACCATGATTCCATAACCATTCAGCGCTAACACCAGGCCTGGCAGGGGGAACAGAGGCATTTGGATCATTGAGGGTCCACCATAGGCTCAGTGCCAAACATTGGACTATGAGATAACATAGATTCTAATTTAGTTTTTAGAATTTACCTGCAGAGTACATATTATCCCTAGTTTACAGATGAGAAAAGAAGCTCTAAGAGATTAAGTAACAGACAGTAAATAGCAGAATTTTGATTTAAATCCAGGTCTCTTTCGACCCCAAGGCCTTTGAACTGAAGCAACATAAATTTTATTTAGTTTCCTTCTCAAATTCCAAGCCTTCTGGTAAGTGTGAGAACAGCTAATACAAATTTTGACCTCATGTAATACTTTATTTTGTTGTTTTTCTGACACACAAACTGCTAAGACTTTTTGCATTATCACCATGTTCTGTTCAAGTGTTTTAACTGACAAGTTGGGGATTCCAAAGCTGCTGGCAAAGATTTTCTGAGAAACGTAAAATTTTCTAAATTATAAGCCTGTACATTTTATAATTTGCTGTGGCAATTATAAAATGCAAAAGCAATTATCCTATTTGTAGTTTGTTGCATTTGGCAAAACTGGTGGTAGTACAGTTGGTTGGGAGAGTTTATATGTATATGTGTATGTGTGTATGGAGACATATTTATGTATATATGTGTGTGTATCCACACACACACACACACACACAGGAAAATAGTAGAAAACATCTGAGTCAGTAAAATGGACATTGAGAAAAGCGGCTTTAAAAGTTCGCAACAAATCCTGGCTGGTGTGGTTCAGTGGATTGAGTGCTGGCCTGCAATCCAAAGGGTCATTGGTTTGATTTCCAGTCAGGGCACATGCCTGGGTTACAGGTTGGGTCCCCAGTAGGGGACACATGAGAAGCAACCACACATTGGTGTTTCTCTTTCTCTCTATCTCCCTCCCCTCCTCTCTGTCTAAAAATAAATAAATAAAATCCTTAAAAATTTTTCTCAATAAAAATTATGTCATTTCTGGTGCTACTAAGTCTTAGAACAGTTTATTTCACTCAGCTTCCAAGCCAGATCATTTTTTATTAACTCATACTATTATTTAAAAGGTAATAAGGACAGAACATGCATCTGGTTTGTTATTACTTTTGTTATTACTTTCGCCATAAGTTCACATGGAGTGCTACCTTACAGGGTAATTGGTGCCATTTTTACAGGAAAAGAGGCTGTTGGTTGTGGGTAAGCAAGTGTATATACAATGGTGTAGCCAGAGTTAGGCTGGGACTTCCATGGGTGCATTCTGTCTAGACTATGACTGGAACAAGTACTCAGACTTCAGAGCTGCTGCCGTGGCCTTGCGTCTTTGTTCTGATACTAGCTTTGTGACCTTGGACAAGTTACTTGAGGATATAGAGGATTAAAATTTATATGAAAAATGGGAATAACAACAGGCTCTCCACCTCATAGAGTGGTTATGACCATAAAATAATACATGTAAATCCTTTAGAAAAGTTACTGGTTCACAGAAAGCATTCAATAAGTGTTAGCTGTTATGTTATGGCTGTTATGTTGATTACTGGTGTTACTATTAGTAGTAGTGGTATATATCTGTCACAGTGATGATGGGTAGGGAGACAATATTATATAGCTTCAAAAGTTCAGCTTTTGAGGCTGTGTAATTGAACCCAAGTTCATATATTACCAGGGAGAGACTTGAGTCAATCCCCTTCCTCTTCCCCGCCCCACCCAGCCTGTCCCTTGGTTCTTGCCTCTCTTGAAAGAGAATAATTCAAGCAAGAAACAAACAAGCATAGTGGAAATGAGATTGCAAGTTTATTTATGAAACACATCTGACCACAAAGCTGTGAGCAGACACCCAGCTGGTCCAAATGCCCCATGTATAGAGGAAATAAAGTTCTTAGTACACTTGTCCTATACACTTGAGCCAAGGCTCCAAGTGGGCACCCAGCTAATCTGAGAGTACTGACTATTGAGGTTCAGGGGTTACGTACTTTAGTCAGTTTCTAGGTTCCCTCTCCTCCTCCCCCTACTAAACCTTGGGAATAACATACAGCTACAAAGGCTTTCTTTCTTGGTGAAGTTGCTACAGAGGCTCCCTTTCCCAGCACAGTCTCAAGGACTCCTCTCCCCATTTGCTATCTTTGCTTGTGATGTTCAGAACATGTGGCAATCTTATTGGACCAAGCTCAGATGCTGAGCGGTGGTGAGACAGGTCTCCCTCCTCCTCCTGCCTTAGTTTACTATCTCTCCTACCTAACACATATGCCCTATGTGCAGTACGACCAATCACCGGAGCATGGAGTATGCAACAAGGAGTTTATTTCTAGAGGCAGCCAAAGGAGGAAATGGGGCCCAAATCTGTCTCCCCAAACCAGGATGTTCAGGGCTGGTTTGAAGGATTTAGGGTGGGGACAGGTATGTGGGGGGCACTGTGGAGCAAGTTGGACTTTGGAGGACCTTGGAACTTGGCCATTTATGGTAAGGGGCTTCAGCACTGGGTCTTCTTGGACAGTGGACTTTTTGCTTCTGAAAGGATTCAGGTTATGTCTCTGTGCTTTGATTTCCTGAGGACCAGGGTGGAGTGGGGAGGCTTCGGCTCCAGATGCAGCTCGGAGGTCAAAGTTTTGTCCCTTGGGCATGTTTCACCTGCCTGACTTCACCGGTCTGTCCTCTGAAAAGCAGCCCAGTGTCTTGTTAGAAACCATTCTGAGTTGCTTCTGAGGTTTCAGCTAGAAGGCCTGAGTTTGATTACTACTTTTACTGTTTATCCGCTGTGACTTAGAACTTACCAGATTATTTTTCCCTTTATAAAATGAATAAAATCCTACTACTAATTCTTAGAAATGCCTGAGAGAGAGAGGTGGAAGGAGCCGGGATGATCTGATCCAAGTGCCTTTATTTGATGCTGTGCTTACAGACAGGCTGAGTCTGGACCTACTGCAACCCCCAGGCTTGGGGAGGCAAGAATGGGGTTTTTAAAAGAAAAATTATGGAGTTAGTGAGGGAAGTGAAGGAGGGGTTAGTCTCTTGTTCTCCTAGGTGGGTGTCTCAGGGTTTCAAGATGTGAGCCGGGACAGTGAGTTAGGTAAAGGGTTGGGCTGCTCCCAGGCACAGGAGGATCAGTCTGACCACTGGCCATTATGACTGGCACCAGATGTCTATTGTAGGAGGTGGGAGACAGTTCAATGGAGCCGTGGGCTATCAAGCAGTCTGGATAGCTGAGACATGGGTAGTCCAGCAGGTCGGAAAACTGGCCTGACTGGGTCATGAGCATTCTGGCAGGTTGGGAACCTGGCCTGACCCTTTCCCTAATGTTTACTGGAGGGGACTGGACTTTGTCACACCAAGATGTATCTCTTTGGCATAAGGATTATTTTAGGTTAATTTTAAGAAAGAGGAGACATGGGGGAAGCTCTAAAAACCAAGTAGAGACCTGGCTGGTGTAGCTCAGTGGATTGAGTGCAGGCCTATGAACCAGAGGATCATGGTTCGATTCCCAGTCGGCACATGCCTGGGTTGCAGGCCAATTCCCAGCAGGGGACACATGAGAGGCAAGCATGCATTGATATTTCTCTCCTTCCCTTCCCCTCTAAAAATAAATAAATAAAATCTTTAAAAAAACCTAGTAGACCCATTTGTTTGTTTCTGTTTATGTTGGAGTCAAATTCACAAAAATATAACTGACCCTCATGTTCAGAAGCTTAGGGCTTGTTTTCTCCTATGCATTTTATTGTTTCAGGTCTTCACATTCAAGTCTTGAATCCATTTTGAGTTCCTCTTTGTGTATTGTGTAAGACAGTGGCCGAGTTCTGTACTTTTGCGTACAACTGTCCAGTTTTCCCAACACCATCAATTTTTTTTTAGAATTTACTTATTTTATTTTATTTTATTTTATTTATTTATCTTTAGAGGGGAAAGGAAGGAGAGAGGGAGGAAACATCAATGTATGGCTGCTTCTCGTGCATCCCCTGCAGGGAACTGGCCCCTGCCGGAAACTGGTCTGCAACCCAGGCATGTGCCCTGACTGGGAATCGAACCGCGATTGTCTGGTTCGCAGGCCCGCGCTCAATCCACTGAGCTACACCAGCCAGGGCTGGAATTTACTTATTTTTTTAAAAATTTTTATTTTAATTGTTGTTCAAGTACAGTTTTCTGTCTTTTACTTCCATCCCAGCCCAACCCCCCCAACACCGTCTCTTGAAGAGACTTTCCTTTCGCCACTCTATATTCTGGAGAATAAAAGAACAAAAATGGTATGACAAGAAAACAAAATATAACAAAGGAACTAACAATACAAAAACTCATGGATATTGAGGGAATGGAGTTGTGGGGGAGGGTGAAGTGAGTAAATAGGGTCACATATATGATAACGAAGGAAACAAGAGTTTCAGTGATGAGCAAGCCACAGAGATATACAGGTATCGAATTACTATGTTGTATGCCTGAAATTTAAATAATGTTATTAATCAATGTAACCTCTATTTTAAAAAGAAGGAAGTACTTGTTGTAAAAGATATCTACATTTGTAAGGGAAATCTCCATTTGTAAGTGTGTCTCCCCAGTGGTATCAGGAAGAGGGAGAGTATTGATCTTATCTCTAGAAAATGCTATCAATGCTGAGGGCAAAGACTTCATCTGCATAGCAACTTTACCCTCCTTAACTGTACTTTTCCTATTAAGCTCCCATAACTGACTGCCCACCCCCAACAAAGTCTTACATCTCCAGCTGATGGTGGTAAAGTGCCTTCAGCCATTTTGGGGACTGACTTAGTTTTCCTGTGTCTCTCCCTTGTATACAGGATGTATACATGTTATGAAACTTCTGTTTGTCTCCTGTTATTCCATCTCATGTCAATTTAATTCTCAATCCAGCCAGAAGAACTTAAAAGGGCAGAGGGGAATTTCTCCTCCTCGACGTTATATTACAGTGTTATTGTAAAGACCAAATTGGAATCACGTTTGTAAAAATACTTGGTAAGGGAAATACTACTTGGTACGTATGTTTGTTGCTATTTACCAGCCCTCTTATAAAGAGAATGACTTCTTTTTGACAACCATTGAAACCAAATGGACCAAATGAAAAATTCCCAACTTATTTCATAATCAATAAAATATCAATGAAAACATTAGTAAGAATTGTTTTCATTTGTCAGATGAAGAAAAAGTGATCATACTCAATATTTGCAGACGCTTCTTCCCCTCTGCAATGTTTTTAAGCTGTGTTGATGGTAGTATAAATTGATGACCTTTGGGGAGGACAATTCAGTAATTCTCAAAGTAAGAGTGTACCTTAAGAAGACTTTCCTAAAGGTATGACAGGACTAACGCGTGTGTATTGCAGCATTATTTATAATAGCAAAAGTTTTGGAAATAACCCAATTTCCCCTTAGTATTAGATTAGTTAAGTGAATTGTAGTAAATCTACATATATATATATATTTTAAAAAAGAGAATGACTTCTTTTAAATGGGAAAGCATTGATGCCACCACAATTAGTATAATACAAAAGATAAACCAAGAGTAGAAAGCATTTAATTATTATTATAGTATTTGTTGAGTATGCTCTTTATGCTAAGTGCTGTGATATAAACCTGGTCTCATGTATTTCTTGCAGCAGCTCTGTCAGCTGGAGAGTGAGGAAAGAGCACATCAGGAAATGAGAACAACGTGCAAGAGGTGCAAGAGGGAGAGGGCCCATTTCAATAGAGTTGCAGGTAAAATACTGAGTGCTCAGCTCAATTGGAATTTCAGGTAAACAGCGAATGATGTTTTAGTAGAAGTATGTCTTGTATAATATTAGGGGGCTTACTTCTACTAGAAAATACAGGGTCCAACACAAATAATGCCCATTTTTATTACAAAATCATAAGCATGTCATTCTGTAACATAACACTATCATACTCAAGCACACCATATGACATTTTAGGTGAAATGTTCAAATTAAAACTATAAATTATTACACCCATATCATCACCGAGCCCACCATATTCAAACAGGCCTTAACTTCTGCTGGACCCTGTATTTGTCGTTCATCTGAAATTCAAATTTACGGTAACTGGGCATTCAGTATTTCTATTTGCTAAATCTAGTAACTCTAATTTAACAGACTGAAAGAAGGCCAGAGTGGCAGGATTAGAAAAGGTTAAGAGGGAATATGGGGCAAGAAGAGGTCAGAGAGGTAGACAGACCAGAGACCATGCAGGACTTCTGGAAGCCTGAAAGGGGACTTTGATCTTTGTTTTAAGGGTAGTGGGAAGCTATCGAAGGGTTTTTAGGTAGGACAGGAACTTGGTCAAGTTTGGATTTTGTAGTAGTGCTATAACTGCAGGGCGAAGACTTCACAGAGGAAGCAACTAAAGTTCAAAGAGGCTAACTTGCTAGCTGCAGCCAAGCCAATTAGGTGACACAGTAGAGACTGGAATCTAGCTCCAATTCCAAAGCCTCTTCTCTGCACTGAAATGGGAAGATGGCAGGGGCAGGTGAAAAGATTTTAGGAAAATACTATGGAATGTACTAGAACCTAGACGGTATAGATTTATTGAGGATATTGAACAACAAGAAAAAGAGAAAGAATTATTGAGGATACCTGCATATTGACAGCCATCGAGGTGTCTTTTGTTCTGTTAATGAGGTGACTTTTGAAAAGCCCTTAGGGTGCAATCACCAAAGGCCCCTGATTTCATCGGTCTTGCATATGTAATGAGGCTGCCATAAAAATCTAAAAAGGACAGGTGGGGTTCAGAATTTCCAGACAGTGAACACCTGGAGATTCTGGGAAATTGGCTGGAAGAGAGGGTGTGGAAGCTCTGTGTCCTGTGTATCTCTTTCATTTGGCTGTTGGTGAGTTATATCCTTTAAAAAAAAGAAATGGTAATCTAGGAAGTAAAATGTTTCTCTGAGTTCTGTGAGCTGCTCTGGGAAATTAATCCTGAAAAGACTGTTGGAACCTCTAATCTGTTGGTGGTAGGTCAGAAGCATAAGTGACAATCTGGATTTATATTTGGCATTGGAAAATGGTGGGAGGCTGTCATTCTTGTAGGATTGAGCCCTTAACCTATGGGATCTGACACTATCTCAGGTAGACAGTATCAGAACTGAGGTAAACTGTAGAACAGGCAGCTGGTATCATGGAGAATTGCTTGGTGTATAGAAAGAGCCTACCACTGGAATTGGTGTCAGAATTGTAGATATCCTTAATAAATGTCTTTCTAATTCTGTTCTCAACCTAGTAAAAATGCTATTGAGAAAAATTTAAAGCTCTGTGAATAACCTGAGGAAGCCAAGGAACATAAACTTCAATGCAAGCAAGGAGTATTTCTTCCTTACTGTTGTATCCCATTTCTGGAATAATGCCTACTACATAGTGGTAATCACTATGCTCTCAACAAGTAGTAACTACTACTGTTACAGAAAACAACTCAGCAGCTTTTGGGTGTACAGAGTGGAACTTTATTTACTCATGTGGACCTAGAGGAGGCAGTCTCCAAATTCTGGGCCCCGATCAGTGGGGAACAATTGCTTATATAGGGTGAGGGGGCGATCTGTCGCTCAGACCATTACTTCTGGCGAGAAAGCAGGAAGCAGCTTACAGAAGCAAGAAAGCAAAACTGCTGATAGGAGTTAATATGAAATTCTTTGTTCTTAACTTCCCAGTTACTTAGTTACTTGCTGTCCCTCATCCTGTTGATTCAGCTGTGAGCCCCATCCTTGGCAGGCTATTAGCCATTACATTCATCCTATTGATTCAGTGGCTAGCTCCCTTCCTGGGCAAGCCACTACACTACTTTTATATATAAAAATGCATCAAAATGCATATGACAATGAAATGCTAGTCATACTTTGAATCTTTATGAAATGGAATATTAGAGAATCATATGGTAATTCCTCAAATGATTTCAGTTAATTTTGAGTGCATATAAATGTGAGGCTTCCTAAATTATAACCTGGTCTATTTAGTCCAACTGCAGTCAGTAGGAAAATGTAACTATTAACTTGTGTAAGAAAATGAAATTGTATTAAATAAAAAAAATTTAAAAAGTGAAATTGTGTTATCTATTTGGGGACTAGATATTGAGAGCCTACTTACTGACATATTTATAAAGTAGAGCTATTATTTCTTTACTTTTATTGGCTTACAGCAAGCTTTCCAGATATCAGATAAATAAGCAAAGGGAATACCCAAACCTGTTTCCTGTGTCTTGTTGTAGTATGATACATAGTCTTTTTTTCTGAGGGTGAGGAAAGAGGTAGTACTTATGTCATAAATGCTTTAAACCAAAGAATGGGAGTTGAAGTTGCCTCATCTTTATGGAAATGTGAATCAGTGAGTTTATTGCAGTATTTGTGTTTGTAACAAAGAACATTCCCTATTGAGGTAGTATAATACAAAGAACACTGGATTTGGAGTAAGAAGACTTTGGTTCTACTACTTACTGTGTGACTCTCTACCTGTAGCACAGGATAATAACATCTTATCTCGTAGGATATTAGGAAGATCAAAAGGAAATGATGGGCATTTGTTCATTCATTCCTTCCAAAGCTATTACTAAGTTACTCATAGATTATGTGAGGTATTGTGTACTTGGTGCTGGATATATAAAAATGAACAAAACACTTTTCTGGCCCTGATGTAATTTAGAATCTAATGGCAGAGATAGCCAATATATAAGTAAATATGTGTTTACAAAGGACTCTGAAGTGTGCTGTGAGAGAACAGGAGAGGGAGGACCTGGTTTAATTAGGATGAGCAGAGAAGGCCTCTCTAAGGACGTAGGATAAAGAATGAGAAAGAAAGGGCCTTGGCTGATATGGTTCAGTGGATTGAGTACCAGCCTGTGAACCAAAGGGTCACCAGTTCCATTCCCAGTCAAGGGCACATGCTTGGGTTGCAGGCCAGGTCCTTAGTAGGGGATGCTCGAGAGGCAACCACACATTGATGTTTCTTGTTCTCTCTTTCTCCTTCCCTTCCCCTCTCTAAAAACAAATAAATGAAATCTTTAAAAAAAATGCATGAGAATGGGATTGGGCTATCCCTCACCTAGCAGTGACAAAGATTGTGTGAAGGTTGTGAAGCAAGCAAGACCTTGGAATGTTGTAGAAACTGAAAAAGAAGCAGTATGATCAGAAAATATTAAGTTGCAGAAAGTTAATGCAAGATGAGGTTGCAAAGGCAGGAGGATCCATGTCTTCCTGGCCACAGTCGGCAGCACAGCCGGGATACTGTTCTAAGTGCAAAGTCCTAGGACAAGAAGGTTTGGCATGTTTGAGATAACAAGGGGATGCCAGTGTGACTTGAACCTAGTGTTAAGTGAATGGGAGGTTTGTGAGGACAAGGAGTTTGGATTTTTTTTATATGTAAATGCCTCGGGCTAATCTTTGGAGACACTGATGATGAAGGTTAGCTCTAGATGTAAAGTCTTCAAAAAAAGGTAGTGTAGGGAGAGAAATAGTACAGGTGGAAAGGTCTAACCTTTGAGGGGAGAGAAGTTCACCCACTGTAAGTGGAGAAGACAAAATGTATGCATATAGAGATCAGCTGATAGATTTGGTGGTGGGGCAAAGGGGAGGGCCCACCCATATGGTAGGAGTACCCTTTCAATGAAGTATTGTGTGGGGAAAGATCATCAGGTTAGAAGGCAGAAGAGAGTGGTAGGAGAGGTCTGACAGAAAAAATATATAAAATAATTTTCTCAGGTAGTAAGTTTAATAGAGAAAAGTAGATTTCAAACAGGCAGCAGTTAGCCCTGACTGATGTGGCTTAGTGGGTTGGGTGTTGTCGTGGCTCGATTCCCAGTCAGGGCACATGCTTGGATTGTGGGCCAAGTCCACAGTTGGGGGTGTTCAACAGGCAACTGATCAATGTTTCCTTCCCTCTCTTTCTCTCCTCCCTTCCTCTCTTTCTGCAAATAATTTTTTTAATCTTTAAAAATTATTAAGGTTGTCTGTTTCCTCCAAGAACATTCAGCTGCTCAGGTGCAAATTCAGAGCAGGCAAATGGTTGAATTTATCCAGGATCAAGAATTTGCCAGATGAGCTTACTGACAGGGAGAGGTTATAATGATACATCATTAAATCTGCTGGACAGAAGATGAAAGAATGGCAGGCTTAATGTATTGGTGTCTAGATGAAGTTCTTCCACTTAGTCATTAAACAAATAATTTGAGGGGTTAATAAATGTAACATAGGGTGGAAATATTAAAATTAAATATAAAAATTATTAAAGTTAAATAAAATATATAGCTAAATAAAAAAGACTGATGGACCAGATAGGACAAATTCTAATATAGTATTGATTTGGTATGGTAAGGGACAAGTAGAAAAGGTAAAGGGATCGTTAAGGACAGCAGGAACATTTATTTTTTGGTGTATTTGGAAAAAAGCTTTTAAATCTTTCAATATATTTCATATGTGACTACACAGTTTTTCATCTTGCCTTTTTCAGCTGGCTTCCAGCTTAAATACTCCCAGTAGAAACTAGCTTCACCATTCAAAAAGTTCTGTCATTCTTGGCTATGACCTTTTGCTTTTGGCCTCCATGGAGCGGGTCCAGGAAATAATTTTAGAATTAACTGCTTAAATTCTCCCACTGATAACTGTTGAGCTACCGCTAGTTCATAACTATTTCATTAGAAGAAACCAAGATACGGTACTTAATGATGTTTATCAAAATGTTGGAAAATTTGTATTGCTATAATCAGAAACAGCTTTTACTTCATATGAATTGTTAATAAGAAGTTGAGTCCATACTTGGTATTTGTGTAGAACTCTCCTATATAAAAGCACTTTCCTATACTTATTAACTTAAATATTCATAAACTCCTGCCATGTGCCAGGCTAAGCACTACAGACATATTAGCAAACAGAACCCTGAAGTTCCTTGCCTTCAGGAATCTTACCTTCATTCCTATGCACAGACCTTATGATTGGGTAGGGAAGGTGTCATGATCTACTTTTAAAGATGTTGAAATAGAAGCTCAAATTAGTGGACTTGGACTAGGTATAGTCCTCTTCCGAACTTCAATTTTGTACCACATTCCTTCTGCCACGTGCCTAAATTCATTCCATTTGTGTGTATTTATTTGTGTGGGGGTTAGCTTAAGGTTATCCAGCATTATTTATATCATTAGAATACAGGGTCTGGCACAAATAGCACCCCTTTTTTATTATAAAATCTTTTAAAAAACACATAATTCTATAACATAACAATACCAAACTCATGTACACCATATGACATTTTAGGTGAAATGTTCAAATTAAAACTAAATTATGGCACTCATATTAGTATCCTACCAACCACACTCAAGCAGGCATTACTTCTGCTGGACCCTGTATATATTGTACTTTGTGATTTAAATTATGCTGCAAAAGGTACGGGTGGTGGTGGTGAGAACAGACAAGCCTAATCACGTACAACAAAATACTTGGTCTCCTGCCCCACCAGTCCAATCTTCAGCACATTCTCATCCTAGGAGCCCATTATGTGTCTTCAACCCACTCTCACCAAGGTAGTAATCTATACCCTTGTCCACTTACCTCCTTACCTACCATCAACTCTATTGCCGATTTAAGCAAATTCATCTTTGTTTTCCTTTCCTACTAATTTCCCTAGCCCACTGTTTGCCAGATCTTATCCGAACCTCACATAGCTGAGAACTACCGGAGGATAAACAAGAATACATCTGACCAATAAAATTCCACAGGGCAGTACTCTGGGCAAGTGTTCAAGTGCTGCTGCCTGACTAGAAGCCACATTGATGCATTTTTGAGTCTCTCATGCATCTTAGCTAAATCCTATCTCAATGTAAGAAACATCCAAACCTGTATGAATTTTTATGAGTTTATTTGAGCCAAACTGACAGCAATTGCCCGGAATCAAAACCTCCACGGATTGAGAAAAATGTTCTGGAAAGTGTCAGTTTTATCACTTATTTTATACAT
Organism: Sturnira hondurensis; assembly: GCF_014824575.4. Taxonomy (NCBI): domain Eukaryota; kingdom Metazoa; phylum Chordata; class Mammalia; order Chiroptera; family Phyllostomidae; genus Sturnira; species Sturnira hondurensis. The sequence continues at coordinate 185,717 of NW_028073283.1, forward strand.
TAGAATCAAAGATGTAAGGGGAGTACAATAATCCATTAGTGATACATTTGGGAGGTGGCAGAAAGGGAAGTGGGGAACTCTCTGGGATTGGTTAAAAAGTAAAATGATAGACACTTCTTTTACATTGGTGGATACAGGATATTTACCACTCAGCAATTAACAGGATAACAACAATGAGGGGATTTGTGGTCTCCCTCTGGTATCTGTGCTTTGAGGGGTGGGTAGTGGAGGAAGGAAATTTGTTATTCCGAAGGCTTTTTTTTTCAGGTATATTATCCTAAGTACAGAAGACAACAAGCCAGGCTCAGTTAAAAATGAAGATTGACCTTTGTTAGGGAAAAATACTGCCCTAGGGCATGCATACCTCCCATGAACTGCTTTTAGTTATAACGTTTTTAATAATCAGGCCATCCTATATAGTTATTTTAGGTTTCGGTTTGTAAGGCCTCAATGCAGGCCTCCCCTGAGCTTGTCAGGTTTAGTATGTGGCCCCTTTTCATCCACACCTATCAATCTGATCTGGGAGTCTCATTCTTTGCCTTTCCTATTTTTCCACTGTTATCACTTAATTCAGCCCCTGGCATGCATATACTCTTAACTCCCTTGCTTTCTCTCACTTCTTTTATTCACTTGGCAAAATCACAAACCTAGTAACTTTCTACTTCCTTGATGCATATACCCATTCATCAAAAGAGGCTAGAGAAAGCCACATGACCACAGTGCCTGGTATCACTTGATTTTGACCACAAAACTCAAGTGAGAACCTTAATGCTGTCCTCCCCGTCTACTCCCTCCTTTATCTGGACTTTTTTCTTGAAAAAAAAATTTGATTTATTTTTAGACATGGGAAGGGAGGAAGAAAGGGAGTGAAGCATCAATGTGTGGTTGCCTCTCACGCGCCCCCTATAGGGAACCTGGCCTGCAACCCAGGCATGTGCCCTGACAGGAAATTGAACCAGTAACCCTTTGGTTCACAGGCCTGCACTCAGTCCACTGAGTGACACCAGCCAGGGCTGGACTTTTTTCATACTTCCTCCTCAAACCCCTTACACCACTACCCCCATCCTCACTCTCAACTAAGAACTTTGCTTCCTGTATCTGCATAGTACTTCAGAGTTTACAAAGTACTTTTGCGTGACTTTTTTTGACTTAATCTCTCTTCTACACTAGGAAATGGCTACTTTGAGCACCATTGTTCTTTTTTTTCTTTACCTTTTTAAAAATCTTTTTTTAAAGATTTTATTTATTTATTTTTAGAGGGGAAGGGAAGGAGAGAGGGAGAGAGAAATATCAATGTATGGTTGCTTCTCGTGGGTCCCCTGCTGGGAACTGGCCTGCAACCTAGGCATGTGCCCTGACTGGGTATCAAACCATGGTTATTTGGTCCGCAGGCCGGTGCTCAATCCACTGAGCTAAACCAGCGAGGGCTAAAATCATTTTTTACATGATCTGAGGGGTGGGGAATGCTGGAGGGTTTGGGGGGCAGGGTGGAGGAGGATAAAGGGGTAAAAATTGAGAAAACTGTAATAGCATAATCAATAAAAATACTTAAAAATAAATAAATAAATACATGTTTCCACATGGTCAAAAAATCATTTTTATTGTTATTCTATTACAGTTGTCCCAGTTTTCCCCCCTTTGCCCCTTCTGCCCATCCCACCCCAGCAGTATTGTTCTTAAGAACAAATAACTTTGGGTTGTTCTGTTGGTTCTAGTGTTTAGTTTACCTGTGTGCAGTTCAGAAGTCCTTACCACTTAGCACAGATCAATTTGTGCTTGTGTTTCTCTTTCTGAAAAAGGAGGCTACTCACACCTGCCATCTTCACTCACTCACAGGATCTTGGTGTGAGCATTTGTCTGTACTCTGATCCCTTTAAATCTCAGAGCAAAAAGAAACAGGCTTGCCATCCACATTCTTTGCCAGATTAATGCATAGCACTGTGAAAAGATTTCTTGGACAGGAGCTTCAGTGATTACATTTTTTGACTCCGAAGTATGCAGTCTGCAGTTCGATAGTCATGAAAAATACCATTTGTACTGTAGTCTAGCTTCTACTTAAACATTAGTGTGCCATGTTGTTAATAGCTCATCATGTATTAAATTAAAAAGTTCAGAGCAAATAAAATAAGGATGAGCTTTCATTTTTTTTAAAAAAAATTTATTTATTTATTTATTTTTAGAGGGGAAGGAGAAAGGGAGAGAAACATCAATGTATGGTTGCCTTTTGTGCGTCCCCTGCTGGTAGTTAGCCTGCAAGGAACCGGCCTGCAACCCAGGTATGTGCCCTGACTGGGAATCGAACCGCGATCGCCTGGTTCGCAAGCCCGCGCTCAATCCACTGAGCTACGCCAGCCAGGGCTTGAGCTTTCATTTTTTAAAAGCATTTTTGGGGGGTTTCTTTAGTGTGAATGCTAGGTGTTAACACTTTGATAGGTGTTAAATGACTTGATGATAGAAATTCGGTCTATACTACTTTTCAGGAACATATCTTTTGTGAAAAGTGAGCTAGGCCTGTACAGGCAGGCCCTGATTTTTCTCACCTTGATGTTCCTGGAAACCATGTCATAAAATGGATCATGTTTTCCCACAGGGGCAATATTCTAATTGGGGGTTGTGTTCCTGACCAAAGGCTCAGCATCAAATAAGTCACAGACATAATCAACAATGTGGCATAAAAGCAAAGATATAGGAACTACAAATCTAATCATTTAAACTAGTTAAAAATTATGCTCCAAGTCCTAAGAAGTGGATAGAAATGTAGTATATGCAATTATACAAGAGACATCAATACATTACTAAGTGTGTGTACACTTAAGTATAGCCCAAATGTATAGTAAATTTTGTTTTACAATAACCTGCTAGCCTCAATAAAGTCTATTTTTAGAAAAAAATCAATAATTTCTTTTGCTATCCTGTAATACAGAAGCTCTTGTGGGGTCAGGGATAGTGAGTGAGTGATGTAAATGATCTAGCCTTGGTTCCCAAACCAGTGCATCAGAATCAACTGAGGAGCTTTCAAGATGCAGATTTCTGGCGCTGAACCCAAGAGATTCTGAGGGGGGTAGGGGGAGAATACGTAATAAAAAATTTCCTAGGTGATTGTAGTACAAGGCCAAGTTTAGAACCCTAGGCATGAATATGTCAGAACTATTTTTCTTTTTCCTCCCTTTGTGTTTTTCAGCAAGCTGATAACATTCAGATATTTTCCACTGTCCGTAAAATTTGTGCAGATAACAGGTTTAACAAATATTTCCAAGGTGTTTCTTCCATTGAAAAACATCTCAAAAAGGAAAGTGTCTTGAAATTTGAAAAACATTTCAGTTAAGTGAGGATTAACTTCACATGTCTCTGCTCACCCACTCCTGGTTCTAGCTGTGAATAATCTCAGGGCTTGCCAGAAACGTGTGCTGTTAAATCATATCTTAGAAAGTGACAGTTTTTTGACAGCCATCACAGTTCCTCACAGCAGATTGGGAAGTGATAAAAATTGTTGTCATTAATCACTACTCTTTTTAAAAAGTTGCTGCTCATGTCACCTGTTAGAGATGTTTGTATAAAGTCTTTCCCTAGTAAAAGTTCCATGAACACCAGAGCTTACATAGCCTTTATTAGCCTTTATTCTCTGCTGTAAATCCTTACACATAGAAGGAACTCAGCAAATATTTATCTAACAGTGAATTATAGCATCTCCCTTAATTGGGAACACAGGCAGAAGATGCTATTTCCTGGCTACTGGTTGTTTACTTTTGAGAATATCTTTCTCTAGACAGGTTGTGTTCAGAGATCTGACATGTGAACTGCATTTTATGACCATAGCATTTAGAGCTGAGGGCTACTTAGATAATGTCATACACTTAACTCTTTGTTAAGATGAGAAAACCTACTGCTGTAGAGCTGAAACTAATCCAAAATAATATTGAATATAAACTGAAATTTTATTTATTTTTGTTTTTTTAAAGATAAGGTTTTTAAAGAGAGGCAAAGGAAGAGAAGCATCAATGTGTGGTTGGCTCTTGTGTGCCCCCTACTGGGGACCTGGCCCACAACCCAGACATATGTCCTGAACTGGAATCGAACCTGTGACCCTTTGCTTGTCAGTCTAATGCTCAATCCACTGAGCCATGCTAGCCAGGGCTGTAAACCATAATTTTAAAAGAAAATATAATAAAGGAAAATAAAATGGGATCATGAAAAAAAACCCAGAAAACCAAGGCCTATCTTTCTCTAGATAGGTTGTGGATGCTTTGTTTAAGGTTACCATGACAAGCTTTTCTCCTTTTTATGTTTTTCCCCCTTTTTTCCTCTTTATCATATATTTGAGCACCTGCTATGTGCCAGCTTTAAGTAGCTACTGGTTGGTTTCTTCCAGGATGAAAAAGGCAAAGTCCCTTTCTGAAAAGGGGTAGAGTTGCAGAATAGTGCTATGGATGTTTGAGGATAGTGAAGAAAACTTGAAAAACTTGTGGTAGGTATCTGCACTGACTGGTGTGGCTCAGTGGATTGATTGCAGGCCTGTGAACTGAAAGGTTCAATTCCAGGTCAGGGCACATGCCTGGGCTGTGGGCCAGCTTTCTGGTGAGGGGTGTGAGGGAAGCCACCTATAGAAGTTTATCTCCCTCTCTATCCCTCTTTCTCCCTCTTTCTTCCCTTTTCTCTATAAATAAATAAATAAAATCTAAAAAAAGAAGAGTTTTGGTAGAGAGTGAAAAGAGTATGTTGACCAGAGAAAACAGCAGGACAGGTGAATAGTGTTCAGGGCCCTGCTATAGGTAATGATTTTTTAAAAGATTTTGTTTATTTATTTATTTTTAGAGAGAGGGGAAGGGAGGGACAAAGAGGGGAAGAAAAATCAATGTGTGGTTGCCTCTCATGACCTCCCCATTGGAGACCCAGCCCACAACCCAGGCATGTGCCCTGACTGGGAATTGAACCAGCAACCCCTTGGTTTGCAGACTGGTGCTCAATCCACTGAGCCAGACCGGCGAGGGCTGATTTTGATTTTATGAATTGAAACCAATCTGTCTCTCCGGTAACTTGGCTCTATCCCTGGATATTAGATACTAGTGTGCAGACTGTGGGCAGTAGGAATGATCAGTGGTTGGACTTCAACTAAATAAGTACAAAAGCATTATCCTCATCAACAGTGACAATGTAGTGAGTGAAGCAAGAGTTTGTGGTTTTGGCAATAGTGTTAATGTAGTGATGATATAAAATTGAAGTTGGATGAGGAAGGAAGTAAAGGAAGTTCTCATGAATAGAAACAAAGCAGAGGGTGCTGGATAAGTGAACTGAATATCTTAAATGGAAGGAATGGTGATCATAGGTGTAGTTGAACCAGCAACCTGGGAAGGTTGTGGTCAGAGAATGCCATGTTTGAATTCATAATTTTAGAACTGACAGGTCAATATTAGATGTGCTGTACCAAACTTTTATTAAGTTGTCATTCTTTTATATTGTTGATTATTATGTGTCAGTTACTGTTGTAGTTACTGGGCATAGAGTAGTGAACAAAACAGACAAAAATCCCTGTCCTCATGGAGCTTATATGATAGTGGTGGAGGTGAGGGGTGGAGGGGCAGGAAAAGGGACCGGGAGAGGAAGAGAGAGAACAAAAATAGTAACAATGATTACAACAACAACAGCTAACACATTAGAGCACTTAATACGTGCCAAGCATTGTTTAGGTACTTTACATATAAATTCCTTGCATCCTTAAAACATCTCTATGAAGTGGATTACTATTCTTCTATTTCACAGATAGAAAACTGAAGTAGAGGTTAAATTAACTGCCCAAAAGCATAACATGAGAAATGGAGTCATCACAATTCAAACCTGGGTTGTCCATGCTGTAGACTCTATGTTCTTCACTGTTATGCTACAGCAAATAAGCATGATCTATAACATGTTAGATGTTAATTTAAGCACTATATTCAAGGAGCAGTAAGCCAATTTATTTGAAATATATCAGGGAGTAAATACTGAAGGACAGAGCAGAAGAAATAGATTGGGCTTATACTATGGAAGGACTTGAATGTAAGATAGGAGTGCCTGCTGAATAAAATGATACTGGAAGCCATCAAGGATGATCACATGATCAGTGCCCCATTTTATAAAGGTAAACAGTAGTGAGGAGGCCAGGAGAGGAGGTCAGATTTACCACTGAACATTTATTAAGAATATTGGCCCTGGCTACTGTCATTCAGTGGATTCAGTGCCAGCCTGTGAACCAGAAGGTTGCAGGTTTGACTCCCAGTAAGGGCACATGCCTGAGTTACAGGCCAGGTGCCCAATAGAGGGCACACAAGAGACAATCACACACTGGTGTTTCTTTGCCTCTCTTTTTTCCTCCTTTCCTCTCTCTCTAAAAATCAATAAATAAAATCTTAAAAAATATTGTGAGAAAAGTCAAGAGGGCTCTATGATCAAGCAGGTTGACTTGGCAATTAGGAAGCCAGTGGTGACCTTAGAGAGCGGTGGTTCACTAAAGAGGCCAGAGTAGAGGCCAAATTCCAAGGCATTTAAGAAAGATACTTTCTTTCAATAAGCTTAACAAAATAAAAATGCTGAGACCCTTTTGCCTAGTAATCCCACTCCTTGGAATTTATCTTAAAATAGTGGTTCAACAAAAAAATTATAGTAAACAAATACATGAATGCAGGAAGATGCCCATTTCATTGTTGTCAGTAATAATAAAACACTGTGAACTACATGATATGTCTAACTATAGAAAAACAGCCCTGGCTGGTATAGCTCAGTGGATTGAGTGTGGGCCTACAACCCAAAAAGTTGCAGTTCAATTCCTAGTCAGAGCACATACCTGGGTTGCAGGCCAGGTCCCTAGCAGGAGGTGCATGAGAGGCAACCATACATTGATGTTTCTCTTCCTCCCTTCCTCTCTATCTAAAAATGAATAAATAAAATCTTTAACTAAACAAGAAAACAAGTTAGTAATTTCTGATCTATTAAGAAAATAAGAAATATTCTAAATAATGTAAAGAAACAAGAAAAATGGTGTTAAATAGATAAAAATCAAAATATAAATTTAAAATTGAGCTATTATGTTCTGATGGTAGGATTATGTTTGTGGCTTTATTCCCTCTAATATACTTCAAGAAAAAATAGCTCATTCCAATAAATTAAGAGAAAAGTAAATATTTAGCACAATGACAAGAAGAGCATTGAGAGCGTAGCTTGAAGGGGAAACAGGCTTTGAGGAAATGTTTTTCAGAAGAAGCCTGAGTAGGTGCCAAGACAACGGATATAATAGCAGAGAAGCAGAGCTGAAAAATTCACACATCTTTTTTACTGCAACAACTAAGTTAACATATACACTCTGAAAGTTCTTCCAATTCTTCAGAGAATAGACTTTGAATAGCCTAGAATAGCTATCCTAGAGATGACAATTCAACATGTCTCTTATGAACACTAATAAAGATCCCACCCTCCACCTAACAACTGCTTGATTCAGACAATAAATTTTATAGTAAAATGGAGAAACATGGAAGAAACAGCTATAGAACATTATTAGCTCTCATGAATTGCCTCACTTCAATAATTTTACTTCTAAATTATTTCTTTTTATGAACAGAGTGAAAATTGGCTGGGTGTGGGATGTATTTTTACTACCATTTAAAATATGTCCTGACTGGTGTGGCTGGGTGGATTGGGCTTGAGAACTCTAGGGTCACCAGTTGGATTCCTGGTCAGGGCCCCTGCCTACATTGTAGGCCAGGTCCCTGGTTGCAGGGCATGCAAGGGGCAAGCAACCGATTGATGTTTCTCTCCATCCCTACACCTCTCTGTAAAAATAAATAAAATCTTTTTAAAAATTTAAAAAACTAAAAATAAAATAAATTGGTCCTGGCTGGGTGGCTCAGTTGGTTAGAGTGTCATCCCATATACCAAAAGGTTGCAGGTATGAGAGGCAGCTGATTGGTGCTTCTCTCTCAGTGTTTCTCTCTCTCCTGTCCCCTTCCTCTCTCTAAAAAAATCAATAAACATATCTTTGGGTTAAACAAATTTTTAAAAAGAAAATAAACTGACGAACAAAATAAAAACAGAGGCAATTGATACAGAGGCAGCTGTCAGTGGGGAGGGTGTTGGGGGACTGCATTAAAGAAGAAGAACCCTGGCTGGTGTAACTGAGTGGATTTCGCATGGGCCTGCGAACCAAGGGTTGCTGGTTTGATTCCCAGTCAGGGCATGTGCCTGGGCTGTGGGACAGGTCCCCAGTGGGGGGCACTCGAGAGGCAACCACACATTGATATTTATCTACCTCTTTCTTCTTTCCTTCCTCTGTGTCTAAAATGAGTAAATAAAAATCTAAAAAAAGGAAGATTTTTATGAACCAATGTCACCCCAATAAATTCAACCCATTTATTCCATGGAACACTTTGTGATTTTCTGCTCCTTCTCCCCAGACTAAATTTAATCTCATTTCTTTCAACTCTCATGTTATCTTATTTATGCTTTACTGACATGCCTTACCTTCCTTGGCCTTTCTTTTTAGTCATTTATATCTTACTTACCAAATATTAATTTCCTAAAGCACGGACTGTGTGTTACTCATTTTTATATTCTCTGTGGTGTCTAGTATAGTGCCTTGGAACATGGTAGATGCCCAATAAACATTTGCTGATTGAATTGAATTGAACCTGGTCTTCTGTTTATAGACTTCATTTTATATGACTTTTCAGGATTCTAAGTCATGCTTCCAAAGTATTAAATCTCTGAAATTTATTTCTTAGATATTCTGAATGTTCAAGCTGAGAAAACTATCCTTTTTTTCCTGCAGTTGCAGAAGAAGTACATTTGTCTCAATCAATCCTTGTTCTAATTACCTAAGGACTTCGTACTGGATCATAAATGGTTCTGATGGTCAAGGGGAGGGTTTATCAAATATGGTATCATATAGCTGGAATGCAGTGGTCTGATAGCCTCACCTCTAAGAACTAGGATGGAGAAAAAAGACTTTCAGAAGATAAGGTATGTGTCACAGAATCCATGTACTTAAGCTCATGCACTTTATAGGGTAAGCTCCTTAAATCCTCATTCATAATTTATTTACCTGTCATGCCTAAATCATGATTATTGGATTTCCCAGCCAACAGCTGTGGAGAGGTAATTTAGAATTGTTAGAAAGGCTCATAGAGGATAGTAGGTGGGAGGAACAGCTGACTGTAAGGAAAGAGTCAGAAAACCAATAAAAAGGCCAAGGAGTCCAAGCAGTGTGGGATAATAGCCCTACATCACTCCAATAGGCCTTAAGGGCATCATTGCATTATAACAGTGCAATAATTGGTATTCCAAATAATGACCCAAATTCATTAAAAAAATTAAATTGTGAGTATCCACCATATTCCACTTATGAAGATAAACAGTGAGATTTCTGTCCAACAGATTAAATAAAACAGGTTTGGCCCTGGCTGGTGTAGCTCAGTGGATTGAGCGCAGGCCTGAGAAGCAAAGGGTCACGGGTTCGATTCCCAGTCAGGGCACATGCCTGGGTTGCAGGCCAGGTCCCCAATAGGGGACACATGAGAGGCAACCACACATTGATGTTTCTCTCCCACTCTTTCTCCTTCCCTTCACCTCTCTCTAAAAATAAATAAATAAAAGATTTTAAAAAACCAGGTTTGTTTGTAAAGTATTAAGCTGTCAAGTAGCTGGACAACTTGGGTAATGCATTCCTGAGTAGTTACGGATAAGCAAGGTTTTCCTGCACTTGGCATCTACTGGTATATTCTAGTTCAGGTCCCTCTAACTAGAACTGAAATACAATGGTGAGGCAGCATGAGGCAGTAAATCCATAAAGATGAATTGTTCATTCACACTACATTTGTGACATAGGAAATACTTTATACAACAGATGCTAACTGATAGAAATGTATGCTCAGTCATGTTAGTATTTATTTGATAAGAAATGCCATTTATTTAGCTTTGCTTGTTTATTCAGTGACTGTGGCATGGAATTTTATTAGATACTGTAGAACTGTCCCTCTCTAGTCACCAGAATGTTGAGAGAATCTGAGTTGGAGTAAGATTGGGTCAGAACTTGGAACTTAGCTTGAGGGCAGTGAAGATGGAAAGAAGTCTTTATTTTGGAAGGTTTTCAATTCTAAACCTCTTGGTTTTGTTTATTTTATTTATATATGAGTGCTAGAAGACAGGTGATTCATAGTCTGACAATATTCATTACTTATTTAACTTTTTTCCCCAAAACTTTCATCTTCCTTAAATTCTTTCTCAGTGACTGCCCAGGGAGAGAGAGAACCAAGAGAATTTCCTGAAATGGAACCATCTAGATAGAACTGATGTGTTTCTGAATAATGGAGGAAACTAAAATTTAATTTTAAAAGTACTATGATACTAAACAGCTCTTACATTTGAAATAAATTATTCAACTAATTTTTTATTCTCCCTTGGAGCCAGTTAGCAAATAATTTTTGTGTTGTAGCAAGATTATAGCAAATGATTTCATGGGAACATTTATTCAAATGTTGTATTTTGTTAGCTGATAATATCTGGACATTTATGACATAGAAGCAAGTACAATAAATATTTGAGTGAATAGATTTAGGACCTAGATAATTTGTTTTTATTTAAAATTTTTTTCTTCTTCCATTGATTCCAGAGAGAAGAGAAGGGAGGGAGAAAGAAAGGGAGAGGAACATCAGTGCGAGAAGAAAACATTTACAGTTGTCTGCTGCATGCCCACTGATATGGGACCTAACCCAGGCATGTGCCCTGACCAGGAAACCTAACCTGCAACCCTTGAGTTTGCAGGATGATGCCCAACCAACTGAGCAACACTGACCAGGGCCAGGACCTAGATAATTCAGAAGAATCATTTTAAAACTTGGATTAGCTATGACATCTAAAGGCAGCATTTTAGGTCATCTTGTAACATACAAGTCAAGATACAGGGAAACAGATTTTCAAAATTAAGAACTTATGCAATGTGTTTTAGAAATAACTTTATTACTAAGAATAATTCACTTCTGGCTGGGTAGCTCCACTGATTAGAGTGCAATCCCCATATGCCAAGCTTGCAGGTTTGGCCCCTGGTCACAGCCCATACAAGAATCTCTTGGACATGGTGATTGCTAGGGGGAGGGGTGGTATAAGTGGACTAAATGGTAACAGGAAAAATACAATAAAGATTGAAGATTAAATTTTTTAAAAGAACCAATGAATGCATGGGTAAGTGGAACAACAGATCAATGTCTCAAGTCAATAAATAAAATTTAAAAATAAATAGGTTTCTAACACCCCCACCCAAATATTTTTGGGTATGTTTACCCTCTTGAAAAAGTCACAAGAAGATTTTTATTGTTGCCAATGTAGATCAAGATTTAGCCCTGGCTGGTATAGCTCAATGGATTGAGCACAGGCCTGCAAAACAAAAGGTTGCAGGTTTGATTCCCAGTCAGGGCACATGCCTGGGTTGCAGACTGGGTCCCCAGTGGGGGCTCATAAGAAGCAACCACACATTGATGTTTCTCTCCCTCTCTTTCTCCTTCCCTTCTCCTCTCTTTAAATAAATAAGTAAATAAATAAATAAAATCTTAAAAAAAGAATTATTAACCTCTACAAACTAAACAACCAAACTGGAGTCAGTTTAGAAGGCTATGGTGTATTATATAAATCCTACAAATTTCCTATAATCACTACAAATCACCTTTAAAATTTTTATGAATTCATTTAGCAATAATAACAAACACAATGAATGTGAACATAAATAGAATTTTTTATGAATAATAGCTATAATTTCTACTGCTTCATCAAGAACATTTTTTAAATTTTGTTTTGGTTGGAATCATTTTTAATAGTTAAATACAGAAGTGAGCATTGAAATAGCATTTCTTTTTTTCACAAGTGCACGGTGGTAAAGAATACAAAGGCTTATAGTCTGGCACTCTGACTTAATCCATGCCAAGGTGCCAAATTTTATACAGCACTGCTTTTATTTTATTTTATAAGATTTCATAAGTTTCTATTTATTTTTAGAGACAGGAAGGGAGACAAGAAATTGAGAAAAATATCAATGTGTGGTTGCCTCTTGTGCACCGCCCCCTTCTGGGGACCTGGTCTGCAACCCAGGCATGTGCCCTGACTGGGAATGGAACCGGCGACACTTTGCTTTGCCGGCCAGCACTCAGTCTACTGAGCCACACCAGCCAGGGTGACATTATGTAAATATAAGCTATGTAACTGCTGATGCAGCATTGTAAAATGATTACCACAGTGAGGTTAGTTAATACGTTTATTACCTCACATAGTTGCCATTTTTTTATGTGTGTGAGGTGAGAACTTCAAAGATTTGCATTCTTAATAACTTCCAACTGTACAAGTTAGTACTGTTAACGATAGTCCCCAGAACTTAATTTCATAACTGGAAGTTGGTACCCTTTGACTACCACCACCCATTCCTACTCCCCACCATCCCTGAAAACCACCAATCTACTCTGTTACTATAAGTTTACATAATTTTTATTTATTTTATTTTGTTTAAAGATTTTATTTATTTATGTATCTTTAGAGGGGAAGGAGAGAGGGAGAGAAACATCAATGTATGGTTGCCTTTTGTGCGTCCCCTGCTGGGAGTTGGACTGCAGGGAACCGGCCTGCAACCCAGGCACGTGCCCTGACTGGGAATTGAACCTTGATCCACTGGTTCGCAGGCCTGTGCTCAATCCACTGAGCTACACCAGCCAGGGCAGTTTACATAATTTTTAGATTCCACATATAAGTGAGATCATTCAATATTTGTCTTTCTATGACTTATTTCATTTAGCATAATACCTTCCATGTTCATCTAGGTTGCCATAAGTGGCAGGATTTCCTCTTTTTTATGGCTGAATAACATACTGCATTTTCTTTATCCATTCATCCATTGAAAGATATTAGGCTCTTTCTATGTCTTGCATATTGTAAATAATGCTGCTATAAACATAAGAGTTGTAGATATTTCTTCAAGATAGGGATTTAATTTCCTTTAGCTGTATACCCAGTAGTGGAATTGCAGGATCATATGGTAGTTCTATTTTTAATTTCTTGAGGGGAACCTCCATATTGATTTTCATAGTGGCTGCACTAATTTACTTTCCATTAATAGTGTACAAGGGTTTCCTCTTCTCCACATTTTCACTAGCATTTGTTTGTTGATTTGTTGATGAGGTGGTGAGATAATATTTCATTGTGGTTTTGATGTGCTTTTCACTGGTGATTGATGATGTTAAGCCTTCTCATATACCTGTTGAACATTTATGTTTTCTTTGGAAAAATCTGTCTTTGGGGCCTTTGCCCATTTTTAAATCAGATTGTTTTTATTTTATTTTTAATGCTATTATCAATGCAATTATGTTTAAATTTTATTTCCAACTGTTTGTTACAAGTATAGGCAAACAACTAATTTTTTAATGGCCTTGCGTCCCACAGGCCTGCTGAATTCACTTATTAGCTCTAATTTTGTGTGTGGATTTCTTAAGATTTTTCAAATATGTCACCTGTGGCAAGAAATAGCTTTATTTCTTCCTTTCCAATTTGGACATTTTAATTTATTTTTATTGCCTAGTTTAATAGTTAGAACCTCTAATAAAATATGTAATAGAAATGATGAGAGCAAACAACCTTGGTCTGTTGCTGTCTTTCACCACTGAATATGATATGAACTCTGGGTCTTTCCTGAGTATACTATATCCAGTTCAGTCTCCTTACATTCCTGATTGAGTGTTTTTTATCATGAAAGTGTTTTGAATTTTGCCAACATGTTTTTATGTCTTTTGAAATATTCATGTTTTCCCTTTTATTCTCTTCATATGGTATATTTCATTAATGGTAAACCTTGCATTCCTGGGATAAATCATGCTTGGTCATGGTATATAATCCTTTCTGTATGTTGCTGGATTTAGTTTGTTAGTATTTTGTTGGGGATTTTATGCCTATATCTGTAAGATATTGATCTGTAGCTGTCTTTTCTTGTGATGTCTTTGTCTGGTTTTGGTATCAGGGTAATATAGACTTCATAGAATAAGTGGGGAAGTTTTCCTTGTTCTTTTGTTTCATGGAAAATTTAGTGAAGAAAGGGTGTTAACTATTCTTTAAATATTCATTAAAATTCACCAGTAAAGCTATCTGCACCTACGCTTTTCTTTGTGAGCTTTTAAAAATGTATTACTAATTTAATCTCTTGTTAGAGTACAATTCAGATTTTCAATGTCTTCTTCAGTTAGTTTTGATATTTTTGACTATCTAAGGACTCAGCTAAGTTATCTAATTTGTATATATGCAATGTTTCTTTATAGTGCTTTTAAAAATATTTTATTTATTTTTTAGAGAGGGGAAGGAAGGAAGAAAGAGATGGAGAGAAACATCAATGTGGTTGCCTCTCCCACACCCTCTACTGGGAACCAGGCCCGCAAACCCAGGCATGTGCCCTGAATGAGTATTGAATCAGTGACCTTTTGGTTTGCCAGGAAGTGCTCCATCCACTGAGCCACACCAGCCAAGGCTATACTGCCTTTTTATATCTATGTAGTCAGTAGTAATACCTCCTCTTTCATTCCCAATTTTAGTTACTTGAGTCTTATTTATTTATTTATTTATTTACTTATTTATTTATTGCTTCATCAGTCCAGCTAAAGTGTTGTCAATTTTGTTCATCTTTTCAAGGAATATAAAATTACATTGCAAGAAAAGAAGCATCAAATTAATGATTAGAAGGCAGCTACATAGCTTCTGTATAACTGGCAGTGTGTGTTCTTAGCCACATGTTTCTTAAAGTCTTAGAACCTCAGTTGGCTCATTTATAAAACAAGGTGATGAGACTTGCCTCATATTTGTCTAAGGTTAGGTGAAATAACATATAAACTCTCTAGCACCATAACTATTTATGGTAGATTTTCAATGAATGTTCATGTCCTTTTCTTCTACACCATTGTACAGACCTCAGTGTTACCACATTCTTTGGTTCCTGGGTCAAAATCAATCAGGTAAACATGCAAAATGACTTCTCTTTTAAAGCTTGAAAATGTATTTTTCCCCACACTGTGTGCCTGCCATAGAACCAAGATGATACTCATTCTCACTAAGACATAGGAACACACCACTTTCAGAATGTAATTGGTTGAAGCAATGATAGTTTTGTATTAATCACAGATGAGTCTGAAAGCACAACTGAGATCTTAATCACCGTGTTCTACATTCTTTTCATCTTTTTCTCATCTCATCATGATTGTAACACTGATGATAGGAAAGCTTTCCATCCCCTAGGGTTCATGTCAGTCGAGTTTCCAGGAGCAAACTCTCATCTCAATAGGTGTTCCCAACTGCAACTAAGAGATTTTTTCCTGTGGGGTAGACAGTATAGACTCCTTAATGGATGCTAATTCATTCTTAAGAAACGTGCCCTGGCTGGTGTGACTCAGTGGATTGAGAGCTGGCCTGGAAACCAGAGGGTTACTGGTTAGATTCCCAGTCAGGGCACATGCCTGGGTTGCAGGCCAGGTCCCCAGTAGGGGGTGTGTGAGAGGCAACCACACAATAATGTTTCTCATTGATGTTTCTCTCCCTTTCTTTCTCCCTCCTTTCACCTCTCTCTAAGATAAATAAATAAATAAATAAATAAATAAATAAATAAAAATCTTGGACAGAAAAAAAGAAACCTTCCTTAACATCAGAGAATATGAAAACATTTGAAGTGTAGTAATATTTGGTACATAAATAATCTTATGACTGCCCTGGCTGGTATGGCTCAGTGCTTTGAGTGCTGGCCTGGGAACCAGAGGATCGTTGGTTTGATTCCCAGTCAAGGCACATGCCTGGGTTATGGACCAGGTCCCCAGTACAGGGTGCACAAGAGGCAACCACACATTGATGTTTCTCTCTCTCTCTTTCTCCCTCCCTTCCCCTTCCTCTAAAAATAAATGACTAAAGTCTTTAAAAGTAAAATAAAAAAGAGGAATCACTTTTATATATCTGTACAAATAATAAATACCCATTTGGAAAAAGAAAGAGAAACCTATCTTAGCTAGCTCATGTACTTTACTAGCAATGTGATCTCAGGCAAATGATTCAACTTCTCTGAGCTTCAATTTTCCTGTGTATGACATATGGGTGGTGATAAGAGGGTGCTTGTGGAGTTTTAGTAACACAGGTTTGTAAAGTACTTAATAGACTACTCAGCTAATTGTAAGGAATCTTTGTCAAAATAACTTCTCCGACCCATCCGGGTGTTTCGCCAATTGCATTTATAATTTTGGATTTTGGAGTATTTGACCTTAAATCTTGTTTAATTTTTTGAAGATTTGTATGAGCTAAGTTACTACTGGTAACAAAGTAGGCTTGCTTGCCTATTCTATAATTGCAACAAGCTCTGCCATTGCTGGTCTCCTTTTTTGGTTCCAGCTCAGCCCATGCTAATGCCCCAGCTAGTGTCCCTTACTTTGTCTAGGATGCCTCAGGGCCCCAGTGCAGCTAGGCAAAATGGTGTCTTGCCAGGAAAAATAGACCCTGTAGGCTGGCACATTGTTCTGAAGACAGGAAATGAATCTCAATAGATGAACAGACTTGCACTGGAACAGGCAGAAGATGGACTTCTGCTTTAGTAATGTTACCAAAAATATTGTCGTGGGCCCATAGGCTCTTATAACTGGAAGATGCTTCAAAGATGATCCAGTTCCATTCAGTATTAATGATAGACATTTGCTGAGTTTTCATTGTATGGCCAGCACAGTGATGAGTGCTTACCTGCATCATTTCATTTAATCGTCCCAATGACCCTTAGAAGTATCCTATTGTTATCTGCATTTTTATAAATGCGGAAACAGGTTCAGGGAGGTTAACTCATCTAGGTCTTCATAGCTAAGGAATCAACAGATTCAGGGTTCAAACACAAGTGTCATTCCAGAACTTCATTCCTCTATACACTACAGTACCTCTCCTTCCCTTGTAGGTATCCCTTCTATAGTATTCGTGAAATATTATTTGGTATTCTTGAATATTTTCAAGGTGGTCAGTTTACCATTCTTCAAAAAAAGAGATTTTTATTTTTTAAAATAAAGAGAGAGGGAGAGAAACATCAGTGTGTGGTTGCCTCTCACGCACCCCCTACTGGGGACCTGGCCCACAACCAAGGCATGTGCTCTGACCAGGCCTCGAATCAGGGACCTTTCGGTTTGAGGGATGATGCCCAGCACACTGGGCCACACCAGCCAGGGAAATTTACTGTTATCTTGAGGCAGCTCTTTCTATTTATTTGACAAATTTAGTGGCAAAGGGGAAAGATGTTGAGCTAAAATCTGATTCTTTGTAACAACAAAATCATTGACTGTTAGAGAATGAGGGACTGGAAGATTGTGTCTTTCATTCCTTTCATTTTAGAGATGAGAAATCTCAACCTAAGGAAGGCAGATGAATAAGATCTCATAGGACTTCCAGGAATTTTGTCCTTTAAAGGCTGACAGTAACTCTGTTCTATATTCTTAAGATCAGTACTTAAAAAACATTTTTAAAGAAATTTAATTGATTTTAGAGAGAGAGGAAGGGAAAGAGAAATCTTGGTTTGCTGTTCCACCCATCTATGCATTCATTGGTCTATCCCCAAGCAGGGATGGAACCCACAACCCCACATGCCCACAAACCCACAATGTCAGTGGTATCAGGACAATGTTCCAACCAACTGAACCAGCTGGCCAGGGCTTTTTATTTTAAATCCTCACCGAGGATATCTTTTTTATTGATGTCAGGCATCAATGTGAGAGGGAAACAAACATCTATTGGTTGCCTCCCATGTGCACCCTGACCTGAGATGGCACCTGCAAGCCATGTATGAGCATTGACCAGAGATCAAACCCGCAACCTTGGTGTATCTGGGTGACGCTCCAACTGAGCCACCAGGCCAGGGCCAGATCAGTGCTTTTAATATTTAAGGAAGCTTTTATCATTCCTTTTAATTTTACCTTTATGCCAAACATCCCTAGTGTCTCCATTCCTTCCTTATATGAGTGATTTGTGTTGTCATTGTTCTGGAAATTGCTGGAATTTACTCTTGGTTGTTTATTTTTTCTCCTTGAAAATAGGACATAATGCTTTACAGACTGTCTCTTCAGCCCTGATTACAGTGAAATTATGCCTCTAATTCAGTTATTAGACTTCTGTTAGTATAGACTATGATTGTGGAGTGGACTTTTCATTTCAGCAACTATGTCATGAACTTGTGGCCAAATCAAAGGAACCATTTTTTAAATAATTAATCTTTATTCTATTTTTTTCATTACTGTTTAGTTGAGTTATGCCCCTTCCTCCTAGCAATCACCACACTGTTGTCCATGTCCATGAGTCCTTTTTTCTTTTTGCTCAATCCCTCGACCTCTCACCTTTTCCCCGCCCCACACTAGCTGTCATCTAAAGAACCATTTTTGAGACAAGGCATTACTGAAATCATAGTTCTGAACCACTGATTCAAGCATTATTTTATTTAACTCTGAATCTCTGCAGGCTGGTTTCATCAGTAATCTATTTGCTTAGAAATCAAAGGAAATGAAATGGCATTTGCAATCGTGTTAGACCTTTGCTTTTTATACCTATCATCTACATTTGATTGGTTAATTTATAAGCACCAACATTTCCCACATTTGCTTTTAAATCTTATTTAGATGGGACTAGCTTATGAGACCACTGATTTCCAACGGCAAGGCGAAGTTAATCCTTATCTGAAGCCTAGACGATGAAAGGCTTTCTTTCCCAGGCAAAACTAATGATACCCCTGAGTTCAATGAAAACGGCCTAACTGGAAACCAAGAGCGTGTTTTCTCCTGGTGCCCTTCTCCCTCTCTTCCCTCTGGGAGGATAGGAGAGGGCAGCATTATCTGTGGGGAAGGTTGCAAGAGTCATAGCAGCTGACCTGCAGACAACCTAAACAATATTATTAAAGAAAGAAAGTTCAGAAGAAAGAGAGGATCCATTTTAATTGGAGTTTAGACACACTAGTCCTTGGATAATGACTCAGGACAGACTTTTAAAAAAGATTTTATTTAGTTACTTTTAGAGAGAGGGGAGAAAGGGAGAGAAATATCTACTGGTTGCCTCTTGAATGCCTCACCTGGGGCCCTAGCCCACAACCCAGACATTTGCCCTGACTAGGAATTGACCCAGTGACTTTTTGGTCCACTGAACCATACCAGCCAGGGCCAGGACAGACTTTTAAAGGAGAAATCCTGAAGAATAGGGGTGAAGCACTAAGAACTGAACCTCTTTTTACCACACTTTAGATGATGTCAGAGTTATGTTGTTATATTAATGTTTTAAGATACAAATGCTTACTTACTGTAGTAAATAGAAGGACTGACATTTGGAAATATTTAAGAATTTTTGCCTTTGAAAAACCTCAGCTCCCTGGACTATACTCTCTATACCTCAATTTCCTTATCTATAAAATGAGGATAAGACTACTTAGAATGCTCCCTAGCTTCCATGTCACCCCATACAGAAAGTCCTGTCTTTCCACTTAAACTTTCTGGTACTTTAAATTATGCTTAGGATTTCATGTATAAATTATATGAATTATGGTTTCATGTGTATATATGTTATGTCTCCTCTTAAATTATAATCTTATAATTTAAGAGGAGACATAAGAGGCCTCATTAAGACATGAGGTCAGGTGCTAATTGAGTTTTCATTGTTTTTGACCTTTATAATTCCTAAGTTAGTATTTATATATAATATACTTACATATTATAATAATTTAGTGACCTTCTTTAAATCATGATTTTTATCTCTTCTTTTTCTGATAAAACAGTGAGTGTTTATTTAGGTATATGGAGCAGCATGAACAAGAAATAAGGAGAAAGAAGGAACAAAATAAGTGTAAATGACATAAGTTCAGAGCCAAGTTAGTAAGCACAAATGGAATAAAAATTACAGGAATGGTTTAAAGTTTAGCAGGAAAGCCTAGATGACCATTTTGAGAGGTCTGAGGGAGAGGGTGAAGTGATATACTTAGTGATAGGTGAAAATCGACTGGTAGGCATGATAACAGTGTTGGAGAAGAACAAAATTAGAAGCGATAGGGCAGCCAGAAGTCAATCCTTGATGTGTGAGAGCAACCATAGCTTTTTTTGTGATTTAAAAAAACATTTTATTTATTTATTTTTAGAGAGAGGAAGGGAGGGAGAAAGACAGGGAGAGAAACATCAATGTGTGGTTGCCTCTTGTGCACCCCCTACTGGGAGCCTGGCCTGAAACCCAGGCATGTGCCCTGACTGAGAATCAAACCCGTGACCCTTTGGTTCGCAGGCCAGTGCTCAGTCCACTGAGCCACACCAGCCAGGGCTATTTTTTTTAATCATCACCTCAAGATATGGTCACTGATTTCAGAGAGAGAGAGAGAGAAACACACATCAATTTGAGAGAGAACATGGACCCATTGCCTCCAGTACATACACAGACCAGGAATTTAACCCACTACCTAGGTATGTGTGCTGACCAGTAGTGGAACCCGCAACTTTTTTGTGTATGGGAATAACACTCCAACCAACTGAGCAGCCCTGCCAGGGCAGTCATAACTCTTATTTTTTGTCTCTGATAATTAATTAGTGATACTTCTCAGTGCTCAGAGTGTGGAAGAATCTAAGAAACTTGGCTGAATTACTTAACTTTATTTTGCTTCAGTTTCCTCTTCTGTAAAATGAGTTTTATAGTATCACTTGCAGAGGACTATAGTAAAGATGAGATGAGCAAGTGTACATTTGTGTAATGGTGTAAGTGTTCATTAAACATTATTTGTTGCTGGCTGTGTCCTCATGAGGTTTATTTACAGTAGGAAAGTGAACGGGTATCAGAGCTGAGTAGTAGGGAAGAGAATAAACTTGGGGAGAAATTAGGTGGAATGATTTTATTTTTATTACTACTATGTTATTATTATTGCTAATGTATGTGTAGTACTGAAATGATAAAATGTTTCCCAGTACAATGTGTCCTTTGATCCATACTTCAACCTACCTAAGCCATCCTCTGGACAGGCAATTGATTTTGACATGGGTACGGTAGAGCTGATCTTTAGTCGGGATGCTTAAGCAGCAATTGTCAAACTTGTCACCTCCCCTACCCCACTCCCCATCCCCAGTTCTCCAATTTGTTGGGTGAGAAGGGGCTTAATCACCCTCAATTCACTTACCACAGAAGGTGACAAACACATTTACCTTTTGTCTCACCTCCATTTTTCTTACCTGCACATGCCCTTTCTTCTTTTGAGCAGCCAGTAATAGGAGCGATGTTTCCAAGTTTATGGGTGGGGTATAGTCTTTGAGATTTGGGTTAAAAACTTCAGTGCCACCTGAAGAAAGTAATCGGGAACATAATTGAGCAGGTGGAACAAATGTGTTCAATCTGTTTGGGGAAAACAATAACCAACTTTAAAGTAATACATTAGCCTCAGGTTCATGGTTCATAATCAGGCTGCGAACAAGGAAGGAGAGAATGCATGGGTTTCCTGGAGACATCTGAGAATACAAGTGCTGCCTCTAACATGGCTGATTCCAATGGGGCAATGGAGGAGCCTCTTCTTAGTCACCTGCAGAAAAATTGGGAGCTTGTCATTAGTTCTGCAGTGATGCACATAGGATTTCAAAGAACCCATTCACTTCATTCTGTGTGTGCTGTGGTAGATAGCAGTGTTTCAAACTCTCACAAAACAAGGAATTTGGGTGGTAAGATTAAAGTCTAACATGTACTGCATGGAGAAACATAATTTCTATTAAGTATTGATTGTTTCCTTAAGACAGAGTTAGACAGACATATTTAGCATAGAATTCTTGTTTGGAAAGATTGATTTTTTTTTTTACTTTCTCTATCTAAAGCCAAGATTCAGAGTATTAGAGAAGCTCTGGTTTGGAACAGACATTAATGTCATCCAGTTTAAGTCCCTATCTGCTTTGTGAGTCACCTGTACAATGTCTCTACCAAGTGGCTGTCAAGCTAAGCTTGAAATGTGCCAGTAATGGAGAATCTGCTCTCACCAAGATAGCCCTGCCATTTGCAGGCCAATCTAGTTGGTATAAGTCTCCCTTATTTAATACTGCAGTCTGCTACCCTGTGCCTTCCTCTGTGGCACATGTAGCAAACACAAGGCCCGTGGGCCGAATCCAGTCCTCCACCTTGTTTTATCCAGCCTGGCACCTTGTTTCTATCTGGCGGCAGTGCCAAGTTATCTATCACTTAACAATTAAGGAGTAGTTACATTTATACAGTCTTAAAATTACATTCAGCCTTTTGAAGGCAACTGCGAGGCTGATGTGACTCCTGGTGAAAATGAGTTTGTTTGACACTCCCACTTTATGGAGCCATAAAGTCTCTTCTACTTGATAGGCCTTTGAGATCGAAGACACAAATCACCATGTCCCCCTGCTTGTCTTCTCCCTGCTGTAGGCTAAACATCTTTCAGCAGTTTCTTTGTTACATGTGCTACTACAGTGTGTATTGCAATAATAATTTTGCAGTTGAGTTTTCACACACTCTCTGAATTGGGAGCTTCTTGAGGACATGGATCATATCTTACTTATATTCATATATTTCTCTTTTTTATTTAATTGAATTTTATTTATTTTTAGACAGAGAGGAAGGGAGGGAGAAAGAGAGGGAGAGAAACGTCAATGCATGGTTGCCTCTCAAGTGCTCCCTAATGGAGACCTGGCCTGCAACCCAGGTATGTACCTGGCTAGGAATTGAACCAGTGACCCTTTGGTCAGCAGCCCACACTCAATCCACTGTGCTAAACCAGCCAGGGCTATATTTGTATATTTCTGATAGTGTTTGGATGTTCTCTGATTTGTCCTTCATTAAACAAATAGTTACTGAATGCTTTTTGTGCACTTAAAACCCTGTATGTACCAAGATTTAGTAATGTTAACAGTGAAAGAGGCAGACATACTCCTTGACCTTGATACGGAGGTAGCTTGAGATACAGAGAACAGAATGCGCCGTATGAAACAAGGTGGCAAGGCTGCCACACAGGAGGGACATAGTACATGGTTTCCAGCCAAGGCTTTTTGAGTCAGAGAAGGCTTTTCTTTCCTGTTGTTAAAACAGAAAAAATGTTCTAGATGTAGTCTAACCCAGAGGTCCCCAACCCTGTGACACTGACCTGGATCTGTCTGCAAGTGAAGCTCACCTGAGCTCCGCCTCCTGACCCTGCCCACCCTGTCTTCCACAACAGGTCCCTGGTGCCGAAAAGGTTGGGGACTGCTGGCCTAACCAGGCCTGAAGATCACATTCTTCAACTGGATATATGTCTGTTACTGTACCTTCAGGTGATAGTAACCTTTTTTATGCTACTATACATTGTATAATCATCATTCAGTAAATGTTTTTTAAGATTTTATTTGTTTTTAGTGAGAGAAAGGGAAGGAGAAAGACAGGGAAAGAAATGTCTGTGTGTGGTTGCCTCTCGTGTGCCCCCCACCAGGGACCTGGTCCACAACCCAGGCCTGTGCCATTTGGTTCATAGGATAGCTCTCAATCCTTGGAGCTATTCCAGCCAGGGCTCATTCAATAAATTTTCTTACAGATTCTATTTATTTATCTTTAGAGGGGAAGGGAAGGAGAGAGGGAGAGAAATATCAATGTATGGTTGCCTTTCGTGTATCCCCTGCTGGGAACTGGCCTGCAACCCAGGCATGTGCCCTGACTGGGAATGGAACTTTGATCCTTTGGTTCTCAGGCCTGTGCTCAATCCACTGAGCTACACCAGCCAGGGCTTCATTCAATAAATTTTTAATGAACACTTACCATGCACAAGAAGCTCTGCTAGGAACTGAGGTGACCACAGTGACTAGGGGTAGATTTATAATGAAGCGAATGAAACTTAAGCTCCAAGGCCCCTCACTGGCAGGGGTCCTTGCTAAAGCCCTTCAACTAATTTTGTGTTCTTTTTCTTAAAGAAGATGCTGCAATTTGTATATTCTTCAAGTCCACCAAAACCTGTATCTGCCTCTGGCTAGTATCCCACGGTGTGGGTGTATCATAGTTTATTTAACCATTTATCTGTTGAAATCATCAAGGCTGATTTCAATGGGGGCAATTTCAAATAAAGCTGCTGTGAACATTTATCTGCAGATTTTGTATAAATATAACTTTTCATTTTTCTGGGATTGATGCCAAGAAGTACAGTTACTAGGTAGGTGATAATGGTAGTTGTAGGTTTAATTTGTTTGTTTGTTTGTTTGTTTATTCATTCATTCTTTTATTTGTAAAAGAATTTTGCTGAGCTGTTTTCTAGAGCACCTGTACTATTTTACATTCACACCAGCAACATATGAGTGATTTTGTTTATCCAAATCCTTGCTAGATTTTGGTTTTATTGTTATATTTTATTTTAGATATTTGGATAGGCATGTAGTCATAACTTATTGTGGCTTTAATTTTAATTTCTTTTATGATTAATTTTATTGAGCATCTTTTTATGTATTTATTGGCCATCTTATATTCTCTTTGGTTAAATGTTTCATCATATCTTTGTCCATTTTGTAATAGGATTATTCTTTTTATTTACTGTTGAGTTGTAAGAATTTTTTATATATTCCAGACATATGTCTTTTTTTTAAATATGTGGTTTGCAAATATTTTGTTCTAGTCAGTATTCTTGCCTTTTTAAAAAAAAATCTGTTTAGGGATTTCCGCCAAGATGGAGGCATAGGTGGAAACACTGTGCCTTCTCCCACAACCAAGTTTGAATACAACAAAGGTTTGGAGAACAAAGACACACCCAAAAAACAGAAAATTGAATTATACGGAAGTCCGACAACAATGAACTGTTCAACCAGGACGGTAAGAGGGGCGGAGCTAGCAGTGGAGCAGGGTCCGGCAGGAAAGATCCCCCAACCCAGATGCACAGGCAGCCCAGAACCAGTCAGGGTGCAGAGCAGACTGACCTCAGTTGCACATTCACACAGTGAGACGGACCGTGCAGGCCCCAGCGGGCGAACCCAGTGGTGGAGGGCTGACAGCGGTGGCACATTCGTGTGCAGTGGGACAAAACGCGTGGGCCCCGGTGACAGTGGCAGCTGCAGCGGCAGCGGTGGGAGGTGGCAGATGGGACCGCCATTGCTCCTCTCTGACCTCGCCCCCACATACAGCGTCGCAACGCAGCAACTGAGTTGCTCTGCTCTGGTGAACACCTAGGTCTCTGATCCTGATATGTAACAGGCACGAACAGTCCAAAAGATGGCTCAAGAAGAACTCAAAGCCCCAGAGCTGATAACTCTAAGCGACCAGGAAATAGCCAGCCTCTCAGATGCACAGTTCAAAACACTGGTCATCAGGATGCTCACAGAACTGGTTGATTATAGTCACAAATTAGAGGAACATATGAAGGCTAAACTAATTGAAATGAAGGGAGATGCACAGGAAACCAATAGTGATGGAAAGGAAACTGGGACTCATATCAATGGAGTGGACCAGAAGGAAGAACGAAACATCCAACCAGAAAAGAATGAAGAAATGAGAATTCAAAAAAATGAGGAGAGGCCTAGGAACCTCCAGGGCATCTTTAAACGCTCCAACATCTGGATTATAGGGGTACCAGAAGGGGGAAAGAAACAGCCACGGGTGGAACACTTATTTGAACAAATAATAAAGGAGAACTTCCCCAGTCTGGCAAAGGCAATAGACTTCCAGGAAATCCAGGAAGCTCAGAGAGTCCCAAAGAAGTTGGACCCAAGAAGGAACACACCAAGGCACATCATCATTACATTAGCCAAGATGAAAATGAAGGAGAGAATCCTAGAAGCAGCAAGAGATAAGGGGACAGTCACCTACAAAGGAGTTCCCATCAGACTGTCAGTGGATTTTCCAGAAGAGACCTTACAGTCAAGAAGGAGCTGGAAAGAAGTATTCCAAGTCATGAAATCCAAAGACCTACAGCTAAGATTGCTTTATCCAGCAAAGCTTTCATTTAGAATGGAAGGGCAGATAAAGTGCTTCTCAGAGAAGGTCAAGTTCATGGAGTTCATCATCACCAAGCCCTTATTATATGAAATGCTAAAGGGACTTATATAAGAAAAAGAAGATGAAAATATGAACAGTGAAAGGACAGCAAACTCACGATTATTAAGAACCACACCTAAAACAAAAGCAAACCAAGAGGACAGCTAGATCAGGAGTGGAACCATAGAAATGAAGAACACATGGAGGGTTAGCAACAGGGGAGTGGGAGGAGGAGAAGGGGGGAGAAGGTATAGAAAATATCATAGACAGTAGGTAGAAAATGGATAGGGGGCAGGGCAAGAATAGTAGGGGAAATATAGAATCTAAAGAACTTGAGACACGTGGTTATAAACTAAGGGGGGAAGAATGGTGGGGGAGGGGGTGTACAGGGTGGAGGGGAATGAAGGGGGGAATAGAACAACTGTAATGGTATAATCAATAAAATATATATATTAATAAAAATAAAAATAATAAAAATTAAAAATTAAAAAAATCTGTTTACATAGGCTTTCACAAAGCAATAGTTTTTAATTTTCCTGAGGTTCAATTTATCAATTTTTCATTTATGGATTCTGCTTTTGGTGTTATGTGGAAGAACTCTTTGTCTAGTTATAGATCCCAAAGATTCATCTCCTATGTTTTTATTTAAAGGTTTTATAATTCTGCTTTTTAAAGTCCGTGATTCATTCTGAGTTAACATTTATATAAGGAATAAAGATAGGTTAAGACTACTTTTCTTTTCACTTTACTTTATTTTTATTTTATTTTATTTAACCTCACCCAAGGATATGTTTAACGATTTTAGAAAGAAAGAAAAGGAAAGGAAGGAAAGGGCAAGGGGGAAGAAACGTGGGGAGAAAGAGAAAGAGAAACATTGATCAGTTGCTTTCTCAAACCCACAACCTAGGAATGTGCCCTGATCAGGGATCCAACCCACAACCATTTGGTGCATGGGGTGGCATTCCAACCAACTGAGCCAACTGGCCAAGGCAGGGTGCTTTTCTTAACTATGGATATTCATTGTTCCAGCACCTCTTGTTGGAAAGATTGTGCTTCCTCTATTGAATTAATTTTGAACCTTTGTGAAAAAACAATTGAGCCTATTTATATGTTCCTACTTGTGATTCTGGTATATGCATATGTATAAACATACAGATGGATCCATAAGTTTTACTCATCAGCTGATACCACTCTCTTCTGATTTCGGTGAGTATATAGTAATCCCTAATATGTGGGAGAGTGATTCTACCCACTTTTTTCTTCTATTCCCAGGTGGTTGTTGATGTTCTAGGACCTGTGCTTTCCCATACAACTTTTAGAGTAAATTTACCTATGTCTACAAACATCCTTGCTGGGATTTTGAGAGGAATTACGGTAATCCAGTGGACCAATAGGGAGAGAATTGCCAGAGTTACTGTATTATCTTCCAATCCATGAACACAGTATATCTATTCCAGTATTTGATTTCTTTTATCAACATTTGTAATTTTTAGTGTACACATCCTGTCCTGAATATGTTTCGTTAAAGATATACATAATCATTCTTTTTCTACAGAGCAATTATAAGTGGTATTGTGTTTTTAATTTTGGTTTTTGTGTTTTAATTTTGGTATTGTTTTAATTTTTTTTTTTTTTTTTGCCCTGGCTTGTATAGCTCCATGGATTGAGCATCAGCTTGTAAACCAAAAGGTTGCTGATTCCATTCCTGGTTGGGGCATGTGCCTGAGTTGTGGGCCGGGTCCCAATGTTGGGGGCATGTGACAGGCAACTACACATTGATGTTTCTCTCCCTCTCTTTCTCCCTCCCTTCCCTCTCTCTCTAAAAATAAAATAAAATCTTTAAAATTTTGTTTAAATAAAAAATAACTTTTTAGTATATAGAAAAGCAATTTAATGTTTGCATGTCAATCCTCTATCCTACAACATTGGTGAATTCACTTATTGATTCTAAGAATATTTTCATTGTGATTTTCTACATATGCCGAGCATCTGCAAAAAGAAATAGTTTTTTTTCCATCTAATCCATGTCTTTTTTTTTTCAACTTCCAGTACTGTGTCACATAAGAGTGTTGAGAGTGGATATATTTGAGAAAATATACTTTTACTTTATATCTTGGGTGAAACATTCAATCTTTCACCATTAAGTATGCTGTTAGCTGTAGGATTTCTATAGATCCTTTTTTATCAAGTTGAGGTATGTCCCCTTGATTTTAAATTGCTATGAGGGTTCTTTCTTTTCTCTTCTTTGTTTTCCATGAATGGATGTTCCATTTTGTCATAATTTAGAGAGAGCAGAAGGAAGTGAGAAAGAGAGGGAAACATCAGTGTGTGGTTGCCTCTCACATGCCCCCACTGGGAACCTGGCCCACAATCCAGGCATGTGCCCTGACTGGGAATCAAAATGCTGACCCTTTGGTTCAGAGTTTGCACTCAATCCACTGAGCTGCAGCAGCCAGGGGAGATTTTTTCGTACTTTTACTGCATCAGTTGATGTGATCATGTTTCTTCTTTAGCATGTGATTTTGGTGGATACCATTGATTTTTAAAAAGATTTTATTTATTTTTAGAGGGGAAGGAAGGGAGCAAAGAAAGGGAAAGAAACATCAATGCGTGGTTGCCCCTTACATGCCCCCAACTGGGGACCTGACCTACAATCCAGGCATGGGCCCTGACCGGGAATTGAACCAACAGCTCTTTGGTTCACAGACCAGAGCTCAATCCAGTAAGCCACACCAGCCAGGGCCTTTTCTTATTTCTTAAGATAGGGTTTTAGTGGTATAAATTTCCTTCTCAGTATTGCTTTAGCTGCACCCCAGATAATTTTGCTATGTTGTATTTTTATTTTCACTCAGTTTTATGTATGTTTGATTTTCTTTGATACTTCATCTTATTCACAGATTATGTAGAAGTATGTTTTCTAATTTCCATGAAGTTAGAGATTTCCTGTTGTCTAGTATGGATTTCTAGTTTCATTTAACTAGGTTATATTATATCAGATAATATACTGCATGGTTTTAATTTCTTTAAATTTCTTCAAGTTTGTTTTATGGGCTGGGATATGCTCTGTTCCATGACCACTTGCAAAAACATGTATTCTGTTCTTTAGTGGAGAGTTTCATATGTGGAAATTGGATTCTATTGATTATATTTTTCTGATCTTCTATATCATTATTAATATTCTCTCTTGCAGTTCTATCAGTTGCTGAGGGTGAGGTGTTTAAGTCCCTAACTATAATCTTGGGGTTTTCTATTTCTGCATTTAGTCCTACCAGTTTTTTTCCTATGTTTTGAGGTTTTAGTTTTTGTTGTCCAGTTGTAAATCGCTTTACATCAGAGATAGAGACGTACATTCTGAAAAATCCATCATTAGGCTACTTTCATTGCTGGGTGAACATCATAGAGTGCAGTTACGTAAACTAGATGGCATGACCAATGCATGCCTAGGCCAGATTATATAGCCTATTGCTTCTTGGCAGTAAATTTGTATAGCATGTTACTGTAAAAAATACTATAGGCAGTAGTAACACAGTAATATTTGTATTTAAATATATCTAAACATAGAAAAGGTAGAATAGAAACATACTTTTTTAAAATATATTTTATTGATTATACCATTACAGTTGTTGTTCTATTACCCCCTTCATTCGCCTCCACCCTGCAACCCCCCACCATTCCCCCCTTTACTTTATGACCACATGTCTCGAGTTCTTTAGATTCTATATTTCCCCTACTATTCTTGCCCTCCCCCTATCTATTTTCTACCTACTGTCTATGCTATTTTCTGTACCTTCTCCCCCCTTCTCCTCCTCCCACTCCCCTGTTGCTAACCCTCCATGTGATCTTCATTTCTATGGTTCCACTCCTGATCTAGCTGTCCTCTTGGTTTGCTTTTGTTTTAGGTGTGGTTCTTAATAACTGTGACTTTTCTGTCCTTTCACTGCTAATATTTTTCATCTTCTTTTTCTTAGATAAGTCTCTTTAACATTTCATATAATAAGGGCTGGGTGATGGTGAACTCCATGAACTTGACTTTCTCTGAGAAGCACTTTATCTGTCCTTCCATTCTAAATGAAAGCTTTGCTGGATAAAGCAATCTTAGCTGTAGGTCTTTGGATGTCATGACTTGGAATACTTCTTTCCAGCCCCTTCTTGCCTGTAAGGTCTCTTTTGAGAAATCCACTGACAGTCTGATGGGAACTCCTTTGTAGGTGACTGTCCCCTTATCTCTTGCTGCTTCTAGGATTCTCTCCTTCATTTTAGTCTTGGCTAATGTAATGATGATGTGCCTTGGTGTGTTCCTTTTTGGGTCCAACTTCTTTGGGACTCTCTGAGCTTCCTGGATTTCCTGGAAGTCTATTGCCTTTGCCAGACTGGGGAAGTTCTCCTTTATTATTTGTTCAAATAAGTGTTCCACACGTGGCTGTTTCTTTCCCCCTTCTGGTACCCCTATAATCCGGATGTTGGAAAGTTTAAAGATGTCCTGGAGGTTCCTAGGCCTCTCCTCATTGTTTTGAATTCTCATTTCTTCATTCCTTTCTGGTTGGATGTTTTGTTCTTCCTTCTGGTCCACTCCATTGATTTGAGTCCCAGTTTCCTTTGCATCACTGTTGGTTTCTTGTGCATTTCCCTTCATTTCAATTAGTTCAGCCTTCATATGTTCCTCTAATTTGTGGCTAAAATCAGCCAGTTCTGTGAGCATCCAGTGTTTTGAACTGTGCATTTGATAGGTTGGCTATTTCCTGGTTGCTTAGAGTTATCAGCTCTGGGGCTTTGAGTTCTTCTTGAGCCATAGTTTGGACTGTTCATGCCTGTTAAGCAAGAGGAGTGGAGCCCTAGGTGTTCACCAGAACATGGCAACTCAGTCGATGGGTTGTGACGCTGTATGTGGGGGCGGGGTAAAAGGAAATCAATGGCAGTCCCCTCTGCCTCCTCCCGCCACTGGGGCCTTCGGGGTCCATCTCACTGCTCACACCTCTGCTGGTTTATCTGCGTGCGAATGTGTGACTGTGATCAGCCTGCCCTGCACCCTCCTTGGGTCTGCGATGCTACCCCGGCTGCCTGCACACCTGGGTCACAGGATCCTTCCTGCCTGACCCTGCTCCACTGCTGGCTTCGCCCCTCTTACCAGTCCCGGTTGAATGGTTCGTTGTTGTTGGACTTCCATATAGTTCAGTTTTCTGTTCTTTGGCTGTGTCTTTGTTTACTAAACCTTTGTTGTATTTAAACTTGGTTGTGGGAGAAGGCACAGTGTTTCCACCTATGCCTCCATCTTGGCAGAAATCCAGAAACATACTTTAAAAGAAAAAAAGTGTGCACCTGCATAGGGCACTTACTATGAATGGAGCATGCAGGACTGGAAGTTCCTCTGGGTGAGTCAGTGAGTGAGTGGTGAGTGAGTTTGAAGACCTGGGACATTACTGTACAGGACTGTAGACGTTATCAACACTGTCCCACAAGTCGTCCCCCTGCTTCCTTTCAACAGGGTCAGAAATAGAACATCGAAGCTGTCAATGCTGCTCCATGAACAGGGATGTGGGCTGGATTGATTGGAAATATCAAGGAGAAACTGGCTGGGTAAGGCATAGATCATTATAATAGTGACTTGTCAGGAGGGAGTAGAAGGTGGCTTGAGGATCAGTGGGAAATAAGAAATCAGGATGGAGATATTAAGGACCATAGGGGATTATCATGGGAATGATTTTTATGGCTATTCCATGTTGGAACAGTGGTCACATCAAGGAACTTTGCAGTACTAATATTTTTTTTTTTAAAAAAAGAGCATATTCAGCCCTGGCTTGTGTAGCCCAGTGGATTGAGCATGGGCTGTGAACCAAAGGGTCGCCGGTTCGATTCCCTATCAGGGCACATACCTGGGTTGCCAGCCAGGTCCTCAGTGGGGGCCACGTGAGAGGCAACCACACATTGATGTTTTTCTTCCTCCCTTTCTCTCTCCCTTACCTCTCTCTAAAAATAAACAAATAAAACCTCTAAAAAGTACATATTTTTTAAAGCCTGTTGTTAATTAACAGCTTAAAATATAAAAATAAGAAGAGTATATTTAACGTTGAAGAGGGTGTAGAAATGAGTATTCATTATTTTGAGTTTGGAAATTTATTTTTGGTTCCATTGACCCTATCTGACATAAAGGGTTGTCTCCAGCATTGAATTGATGGAAGAAATAAAAACTTATCGATGCTTTGCATCATTACAACCTGAAAATATTTTTCCAAAGTACAGGTGTGGGATGGCTTCATAAGACCTCAGAAAGTGAAGTGACAGAGGCACTGAATACCTGTTAAGGTAGCTCCTGGGGACTTCTGTCCTTGCACAGGATTTCAGGTCCACAGCAAAGAATTAACAGAAATGTGCCCTGGCCAGTGTGGCTCAGTGGATTGAGTGCTGGCCTGTGAACTAAAGGGCTGCTGGTTTGATTCCCAGTCGGGGCACACGCCTGGGTTGTGGGCTGGGTCCCCAGTAGAGGGAGCTTGAGAAGCAGCCACACATTGATGTTTTTCTCCCTCTCTTTCTCCCTCCCTTTCTTTCTCTCTAAGAAAATAAATAATAAAGTCTGAGAATTGACAGAAATGTTCATTGAAGACCATCAAGCTAGATTTGGGAGGGCTGTAGTGTAGTATGGAGTATTGTGGGGACAGGCTCCTCTGTGCAGAGTGGAGCAGGTCAGTGGCCGACTGGTTGGGATATAATGTGTACACTCAAAATTGAGGTGCTATGAGTGAGGGGGAGTCTACTGCCAAGACCTCTAAATATTGCTCTCATTAGAGAAAAAATATTTCTCCAGAATCACATATCATTTTATTTCCTACAGGAAATAGAGCTTCATTATATAAAACTCTTTTATAGGACCACCATTGTACATGCATAAGCTCCATGGTAGGCAGACACATCATTATGTGGTACATGACTATACAGACATTTGGAATCCCCACATATTCCTGCTAGATTGATCCTTTATCATTAGGTAATACCCTTTGTGGTAATTTTCTTTGCTCTGAAGTCTCCTTTATCTGATACTAATATAGTCACTCTTTTTCTTTAAAAAAGTAATGTTTGTATGACATTTTTTCCAATTGTTTTCCTTTTCAACTTGCCTATGTTATTGAACCTGAAGTGAGTTTCTTGTAAAGAATATATTATTTTTCTGGGTCACATGTTTTTATCCACTCTGTAAATCTTGGCCTTTGGATTATTATATTTAGACCATTTACATTTAGGGCAAAAACATTACATATATGTGGTGCTTAAGTCCACCATTTTATTAGTTATTTTATTTGTTTTCTGTGGTTTGCATTCTTTTGTTTCTCTTGTACTCCCATGGGCTACTTGGACATTTTTTGCTTGATTTATTTATAATGTCTTTGAGTGTATCTCCTTATATAATTTTTGTAATCATCATTGCAAAATGGTTATTGGATATTACAATATACCTATGTAAGTTATAACAATCTACTGGTAACATTTTACCACTTAAGTAAAATTTGGAAAATTCATTAGTCTCTTTACCTTCCTCACATTTAAATACCATTGTTTTGAGTATTTGATGTTATGATTTTTGTTTCAATCCTCAAATAAAATTTATGCAATGCAGGAGATAAAAGGATATTCTATTGTGTTACTTATATTTCTGCTCTTTTCATTGTTTCTTTTTCTTCCTGATGTTTCTTCTTTTATTATATTACTTTGTGTTTGAAAAACATCATTTTGCCAGTCTTTCTGAGCAGGTCTGATAGCAACCAGTTCTTTCAGTTTTTCCTTATCTGATAATGTGTTTCTTTCTGTTTCACTCTGAAAGAATTGTTTCACCAGATGTGGAATTCATGGTTGACAGTCATTTTCTTCAGAACGTAGAAAGATATTGCTGCCCTTTCTCCTGGCCTCCATGGTTGCAGAGTAGAGAATCCTCGGCCTTTTAAATCTGCATTTTCTTCTAGGTAGCATGTCATTTCTCTTTGTCTGCTTTCCAAATCTTTTTTGGTCTTTCATTTTTAAATTTTTAATTAGGATACATCCTGGCATGGATTTCTTTTGAGTTTATTTTGTTTGGAGTTGATTCAGTTTCCTAGATATATGTCTTTTACCAAATTTTAGAAGTTTCCACCATTATTTCTTCAAATATTTCATCTTCACATCCTTTCACTTTTGTTTCTGGGACTCCAGTGATGCAGGTATTGGATCTTTTGTTATTGTCCCACAGATACCTGGGGCCCTGTTCATGGTTTTTTTCAGTCTATGTTTTTTTCTCTGTTGTTCAGATTGGCTGAATTCTACTGTTCTGTTTTTAAGTTCACAAACTCCATTATACTACTGAGCCTGCCAGCAATCATTTTCTGTCATTATATATATATAATTATATATATATAATGACAGAAAATGATTGCTAGCANTATATATATATATATATATATATATATATAATTTCTCTAGTTTCTACTTGTATGTGTTTTAAAAATGTTTCTATTTCTATGTTTTCATTTGTTTCCAGAGAATTCATAATTTTTGAAGCATTTTTATGATGGCTGCTTTAAAATCTTGCCATTTAATTCTTATATCAGATTCATACCAGTGTTGGCCTCAACTGATTATCTTTCTCCTTCAGGTTGTAATTTTCTTGGCTCTTGTTATGACGGGTGATTTTTTACTGTATCATAGATGTGTATCTATCACATTTGGTGACTCTGGTTTCTATTTAAATCTTTATTTTAGCGGACAGCCACCTTGTTTAGGTTTAGCATGTGAGTCTTGGCCTTTGTGGTACCATTTTGGTTTACTTGCTGTTGGTTTTTTAATGATTTTATTTATTTATTTATTTTCAGAGAGAGGGAGAGGGAGGCAGAAAGAGAGGGAGGGAAACATCATTGTGTTGTTGACCATCTTGCACCCCCTGCTGGTGACCTGGCTGGGAACCCAGGCATGTGCCCTCACCTGGAATCAAACCAGTCATCTTTGGTTTGAGGGATGATGCCCAATGCATTGAGCCATACCATTCAGGGCTAGTATGCTTGTTTTCTCTAGTTCTGTTGAATTTCCCACCAGTCCCTGATGGTGCTGCCTGACAGGTCAAAGAGGGTTTGCTCAGCCCTGCCACTGGATGTCTCTGAGTGAAAGAGGCCTACATTGGGATTCTCTATCAGTGTCCCCTACCCCACACTGGCCCAGTGTCTCTGGGAAGGAGGAGAGTGTTGGTTTTGTGAGACAAAGAAGCTTCCTTGAACTGAATGGTTCTTGTGACTTGAGTCCCATTTCTGGTTCTGTCTTCTGCCACCAGTGTCTTTGGGTGGCTCATGGAGAGTTTGGGGCCCAGAGGGACAAAGAAGCTTTCCAGATGAGGCTGTCTGCTATAGCTAAGTTTCTTTTGCATGCACTGTCTGCCAACCTCAGTATCTCTGGGTGCTCAAGGAGAATACCTCCCCTACCTACTTATTTCTACCTAGGCTCCTGTGATACTGTGATTTATAAGAAATATATATTTGTGCATTTATATGACAGAAATATATTTCTCATATATGATTGATCTTAGACCATGGTTCTTGGATCACAGCTCTCCAGACCCTTGAAATTTCCTCAGTGATAAGGGCAGTGGGAACTTCTTCTGTTATAATAGTTGGTCTCTGGTCCTCAGTACCTGAAATCTATTCACAGCCCTTAAGGTAAAATGGGTGTCTTGTTATTGTCAATAGGCCCCTTTCCACAACTGGGTTTATGTTAATGAAGTGAGTTTTTGGGAAAGAAGTTAAGGATGGGGACTGGTTGCCAGGGATACCAACCTCTTTCAGAAAGTTGGAACATTCATTTCCACCCCTTGCTTTCTGGGGAGGAGGGCAGAAAAGCTGGAGGTTGAAGCAACCATCCATGGTCAATGATTTAATCAATAATGCCTATATAATGAAATGTCCATAAAAACCCCAGAGGAGAATTCAGAGAGCTTCCAGGTTGGTGAATCCATTCAAAGAGGGGGTTGAAGCTCTGTGTACTTTCCTTATACTTTTCCCTATGTATCTCTTTCATCTGGCTGTTCCTGGATTACATTTTTTATGGTAAAGGAATAGGGTAACCTTACAAGTAAAATGTTTCTCTTAGTTTTATGAGTCACTCTAGCAAATTAATCAAATCCATGGAGGGTCACTGGAACCTCTGATCTATAGCTGGTTGGTCAGAAGCAACCATCTTGTGGCTGACATCTAAAGTCAGGGGAGAAAAATCTTGTGATGCTGAACCCTTAACCTGTGGGAGCTGATGCTCTACCCACGTAGATGGTGTCAGAATTGAGTTGAATTCCTTGAGTCCCTGCTGGTGTAGTAAAGTTGTTGATGTGGAAACAACAACCCAACCCACACATTGAAAATGCATCCAGAACTTTAGTTCCAATTGGTCCTCTGTAGTGGTGATGTTGTGCTTGCTTAAAGTTGTTAGAGGGCCTCCTGTTTGATTCTGGAGAGCAGTGAGTCTACCTGGGCTGCTGACCTCTTGCTAGAGTGGAGGAACTGGAAGAAACACTGGGTCTGGGTGGCCTTTGTTGCATGTGGGTTGCAATACATCCTGTCACTGTACAGTTTCTGTACTTCTGGGGTCCCCAGTCAACTCAGCTTCTTATTACAGCCCTTCAGAGGTCTCCTTTGGTTGTCTCCAGTGCCATTTCCAACTTTCATAGTTGTGCTTAGCTAGGAGAAGGGGGAAAAATATCATTCTACCCAGATCAGAAGTCTTTCTTTCTTTTTTTAAAGTTTTAAAAATATATTTTATTGATTATGCAATTACAGTTGTCCCATTTCCCTCCCTTCATTCCCCTCCACATTGCATACCCTCTCCCACCCACATTCCCCCCTTTAGTTCATGTCCATGTGTCATAAGTTCTTTAGCTTCTACATTTCCCATACTATTCTTACCCTCCCCCTGTCTATTTTCTACCTACCATCTATGCTATTTATTCTCTGTACCTTCCCCCCTCTCTCCTCCTCCCACTCCCCTGTTGCTAACCCTCCATGTGATCTACATTTCTGTGGTTTTCTTCCTGTTCTAGTTATTTGCTTGGCTTGTTTCTGTGTTTGTTTTAGGTGTAGTTAGTAATTCTGAGGTTGCTTTCATTTTAGTGTACATGTTTTTTATCTTCTTTTTCTTTTTTTTAAATATATTTTATTGATTATACCATTACAGTTGTTCTATTCCCCTCTTTCATTCCCCTCCACCCGCACACTCCCTCCCCCACCATTCTCCCCCGCTTAGTTTATAACCACCTGTCTCAAGTTCTTTAGATTCTATATTTCCCCCACTATTCTCGCCCTCCCCCCTATCTATTTTCTACCTACCATCTATGCTATTTTCTGTGCCTTCTCCCCCCCTTCTCCCCCTCCCACNTTTTCATCTTCTTTTTCTTATATAAGTCCCTTTAGCATTTCATATAATAAGGGCTTGGTGATGATGAACTCCTTGAACTTGACCTTATCTGAGAAGCACTTTATCTGTCCTTCCATTCTAAATGAAAGTTTTGCTGGATAAAGCAATCTTAGCTATAGGTCTTTGGATTTCATGACTTGGAATATTTCTTTCCAGCTCCTTCTTGACTGTAAGGTCTCTTTTGAGAAATCCACTGACAGTCTGATGGGTACTCCTTTGTAGGTGACTGTCCCCTTATCCCTTGATGCTTCTAGGATTCCCTCCTTCATTTTGGTCTTGGCTAATGTAATGATGATGTGCCTTGGTGTGTTCCTTCTTGGGTCCAACTTCTTTGGGACTCTCTGAGCTTCCTGGATTTCCTGAAAGTCTATTTCCTTTGCCAGACTGGGGAAGTTCTCCTTTATTATTTGTTCAAATAAGTGTTCCACTCGTGGCTGTTTCTTTCCCCCTTCTGGTACCCCTATAATCCAGATGTTGGAATGTTTAAAGATGTCCTGGAGGTTCCTAAGCCTCTCCTCATTTTTTGAATTCTCATTTCTTCATTCCTTTCTGGTTGGATGTTTTGTTCTTCCTTCTGGTCCATTCCATTGATTTGAGTCCCAGTTTCCTTTCCATCATTATTGGTTTCCTGTGCATCTCCCTTCAGTTCAATTAGTTCAGCCTTCATATGTTCCTCTAATTTGTGACTATGTTCTTCTAATTTGTGACTATAATCAAACAGTTCTGTGAGCATCCTGATAAATAGTGTCTTGAATTGTGCTTCTGAGAGGCCGGCAATTTGTCGGTCACTGAGAGTTATTGGCTCTGGGACTTTGAGTTCTTCTTGTGCCATCTTTTGGGCTGTTTGTGCCTGTTCCATAGCAGGATCGGAGCCCTAAAGTGTTCACTAGAGCAGGGCAACTAAGTCGCTGGGTTGTGATGTTGTATGTGGGGGCGGGGTCAAAGAGGAACAATTGTGTCCTGTCTGCCGCCTGCTGCCATGGCCCCCACCGGCGCCACAGCCACCACCGTCACCAGGCCCACGCGTTTTGTTCCACTGCACGCGAGTATACCACCGCCGTCAGCCCTCCACCACTGGGTTCACCCCCTGGGGCCTGCGTGGTCCCTCTCACTGTGCGCGAATGTGTGACCGAGGTCAGTCTGCCCCACACCCCGACTGGTTCCGGGCTGCCTGCGCGCCTAGGTCGGGGGATCTGTCCTTCCTGACCCAGCTCTGCTGCTGGCTCCGCCTCTCTTACCGTCCCCGTTGAACTGTTCCTAGTTGTTGGACTTCCGTATAATTCTGTTTTCTGGCCTTTGGGTGTGTCCTAGTTCTCCAAACCTTTGTTGTGTTCAAACTTGGTTGTGGGAGAAGGCACAGTGTTTCCACCTATGCTTCCATCTTGGCGGAAGTCGTCCCAGGAGCTGGTTCAACTTGACGCCCGGATCCTCAGACCTATCTTCTTTTTCTTAGATAAGTCCCTTTAACACTTCATATAATAAGGGCTTGGTGATGATGAACTCCTTTAACTTGACCTCTGAGAAGCACTTTATCTGCCCTTCCATTCGAAATGAAAGCTTTGCTGGATACAGCAATCTTGGATATAGGTCCTTGCCTTTCATGGCTTGGAATATTTCTTTTTTTTAAGGCATTTTTATTTTTTAACATTTTATTTCTTCTTTTTTATTTTTAGAGAGAGGGGAAGGGAAGGAGAAAGAGAGGGAAAGAAACATCAATGTGTGGTTGTCTCTCACACGGCCCCCACTGGGGACCTGGCTCCCAACCCAGGCATATGCCCTGACTGGGAAGCGAACCACGACCCTTTGGTTCACAGCTCGCGCTCAATCCATTGAGCTACCCCAGCTAGGGCTGGAATACGTCTTTCCAGCCCCCTCTTGCCTGTAAGGTCTCTTTCGAGAAATCCGCTGACAGTCTGATGGGTACTCCTTTGTAGGTGACTGTCCCCTTATCTCTTGCTGCTTCTAGGATTCTCTCCTTCATTTTAGTCTTGGCTAATGTAATGATGATGTGCCTTGGTGTGTTCCTCCTTGGGTCCACCTTCTTTGGGACTCTCTGAGCTTCCTGGACTTCCTGGAAGTCTATTTCCTTTGCCAGACTGGGGAAGTTCTCCTTTATTATTTGTTCAAATAAGTTTTCCACTTGTGGCTGTTTCTTTTCCCCTTATGGTACCCCTATAATTCAGATGTTGGAAAGTTTAAAGATGTCCTGGAGGTTCCTAAGCCTCTCCTCATTTTTAAAATATTTTATTTTTTATCTTTAGAGGGGAAGGGAAGGAGAGAGAAAGAGAAACATCAATGTATGGTTGCCTCTCGTGCATCCCCTGCTGGGAACTTGCCCCTGCTGGTAACTGGTCTGCAACCCAGGCATGTGCCCTGACTGGGAATAGAACCGCGATCGTCTGGTTCGTAGGCCTGAGCTCAATCCACTGAGCCACATCAGCCAGGGCCCTCTCCTCATTTTTTTGAATTCTTGTTTCTTCCTTCTTTTCTCTTTACTTGTTTATTTCTTCCTTGTAGTTTTTTACATTGATTTGAGTCCCAGTTTTGTTTCCATCACTATTGGTTTCCTGTGCATTTTCCTTCATTTCACTTAGTGTAGCCTTCATTTTTTCATCAAATTTGTGACCAAAATCAACCAATTCTGTGAGCATCCTGATCACCAGTATTTTGAATTGTGCGTCTGATAGGTTGGCTATCTGTTCATCTCTTAGCTGTATTTGCTCTGGAGCTTTGATCTGTTCTTCCACTTGGACCTTTTTTTTTTGTCTTGTCACACCTGTTACAAGTGAGGGGCAGAGTAGTAGGTGTTCACCAGGGCGGGACAACCCATTTGCTACATTGTGACACCATCTGTGGGGGCAGAGTCTAAGAGAGAACAATGGCGCTTGCTCCACTCTATGTCCAATTTCAGTCCCTTCTGTCACTTCCCCCAAGCAAACTGGGCCTTTCTGGTGCTAGTTTCCATGTGGGTGAGCTTGTGTACATTCTAGGACCCTGTGGGTCTCTCCAACGAACTCTTCTGTGAGGCTGAGAGTCTCTTCCTGTGCCTCCACCCCCACAGGTGTTTTCAATCGGTGGTTTGAGGCTTTATTTCCACACAATGGGACCCTGGATCGCATGATCTGTCTTGCTCCCCAGTTTCACCTGATTTATCTGTGTGTGAATGTGGGACTGCCCAGTTATCCACCTTGTGCATCGCACCTCGCTTCACAATTGCCACCTCGCTGGATCTGCCTGTTGCCACCCTGCTCCCGGGGTATGCCAGCCGCCACCTGCATGCCTAGGGTTCACCTGGTGTTGTCTTGCATGTCTGGGGTGCCTTTCCTGCCTGGTGCCACTGCTTTTTGTGCTGCGACCCCTGTCCATCTGGCTGTCTGACTCCACCCCGCTTACCAGTCTGGATGAATGTGTCTATTTTATCTCTTTGGTTTTCTGACTTCCATATAGTTCAATTTTCTGTCAGTTCTGGTTGTTATTTTGTTTGTGAATTATTGTTGTCCTTATTTTGGTTGTACAAGGAGGCACAGTGTGTCTACATATGTCTCCATCTTGGCCAGAAGTCCTCTCTTTCTTTCTCTTTAATAATCAATAATATATTCTATGCAACTTGCTTAGAATTTAGCTTAAATTCACCAGCATGCAAACAGGACTTTCTGTTTTTTGAAAAATCAGGACTACATTTGCCTGTCTTCAGGCTTGTGTCCCCTGTTGTCCCCCTTCTCTCTCATTATTCACAATTCTGTCTAGACAGCAGTTTAGAAATCTTAGTCCCTACTCTTTCTAGAGTGCTAGAGTGTGGTGGACAAGTATTTCTTAATCTCTTCTTGTGTCTCTGTTTTCATTTTCCTTCTACTTATGCTTGTTGTACCCTTGCTTGTTTCTTAGCAGAAGATACATGAAAATAAAGTAAGAATTGGGGTAGATTTTCTTTCCCTTTGTCACCTCACAATATATTTCTTCTTATTGCTGATGACAATTTGAAATCCCCTTTTGTTATCCTCAGAATAAATGTCTCTCTGAGGATCAGGTTGTTTAGTGTTTTGTATCAGGTATATGCCTCTCTGTTGCAGTTGTTATCATCGGTTATATCTCCTTAGTG
The DNA here is from genome assembly GCF_014824575.4 of Sturnira hondurensis. Classification (NCBI taxonomy): domain Eukaryota; kingdom Metazoa; phylum Chordata; class Mammalia; order Chiroptera; family Phyllostomidae; genus Sturnira; species Sturnira hondurensis. The sequence continues at coordinate 227,205 of NW_028073283.1, forward strand.
ACATCAGTAGAGCTACATGTACCAACTTAAGAATCAGACAGACTTATATTTGATCCTCACCACCATCTGTTTCTAGATGTGTGATTTAGGATTGGTTATTTAACCTCTGGCTGAGGAAGTGGAAGCTCAGGTTAAATAATCAATCCCCAAAAGTGGAAATAATATAATACTACTAATAGGACGGACTTCATAGGGTCGTTATGAGGATTAAATGAGGTTATGAACACTAAGCTTGTGGCACAGTCCCTGATACAGACTAACTACTCAACAAATGCTATTCATGTTATTATACATTTAAAAAAATCTGATATTATAGAGAATTTCATGGCTATCTCTTGATACCTATCCTTTTCTCCTTTATTGTAATTTTATAGAAAGGATTTTATTTTTGAGAGTCTCTCAATTAGTCTATGTAAATTAAAGTTCTCAGGGAAGATGATTGCTTATCTTTGAAATTGTGAACCTTCATGTAATTTAATTGCATCTGGCATTCTGGTGCCCATGCGGCTGATGGTCCTCTCACTGAGTAGTAAATGCAAATATTCCACAGCCCTGACTCCATGCAATTGATGTATAGGTGTTAAATTAGCCTTTATACTTAACCCTTCATAAATATTTCCAAATATATACCTCATGTGGTTACTCTGGCTTGCTTCTACATGCTACAAAAATTCTCACTTATTAGACATTTCACATTATCGTATGTCCTACCTGTATTTCTTACTGTGTTATAAAATAAGTTCATGGTTTTAGGACATCAACATTTCTCTGGTGAAAAACGAAGCATATAAGATACCAGATTTGAACTCTCTGGACAAGAATTCTATCTAATGTACTGTTTTGTACAGTGCCCAATCCATTGTCATTCAGTGCTTGTCACTAACCACTGCACCTGAAATTGTATGAAAGTCGGCAAATGGACATCATTATGTGTGTATTCCAAGTAACCTGTCTCTTCCAGTATGTTTTTCCTTTGAGTTAAAGTTGGTAATCTTTTTAATCTTGGTGAATTATTTAGGTTTCATGTTTGATACCTATAATTCTAGAACCTCCCCAGAACTATCTTAATTAGAGGCGTGTTGGGATGTGTTTGAAATTTTTCTGTTGTAGTTCAGTTAGTTCTGGGCAGTGTTATGTAATCCTAGGGATGTGAGTTTTCTTCAGGGATTCAAACTTTCCTACTTTCCTCCACCTTTTTTTTTTCAGTGCCTCACCTCCTTCCTTGGGGAGAAGAAGAATCCAAATTGTTATTCTTTTGGAGATGTTTGGAACTAAGGTCTTGCTAACAATAACCTTTGAATGTTGTAGACTATTTTTGAGGGCCAGCACTGGCATTATGACCAATGTCAAACTTGGATAATTTTGATTCCAGTGTCAGGAATCTAATTGAAATGACATAAAGTCTAGTGTTTTCCTTGTTGGTATTATGGTGATGTGTGGTGGCTAGGTAGGCACTATGCTTTTTCAATGAAGTTTCAGTGGTGAATTAATTCCTAGATGTGGTTTGTTTATATGCTTGTCAAATGGGCTCGAGTCCTTTGTGGAAATAAAGGATTGATTTGTGGTGATTGGGGATGCTGTTTGTTCAGTTACAGAATTGTGATTTGCCAGCCATAATAAAGATTTAAGGAGTTTGGCCCTTGGTCCTGAACTACAGATGACCCCTCTCTGAGCTTTTCATAGCCCACTGCTCTTTTCTTGTCTCTTTGCCTAATCCGTGACTGTGCTTTTCTTAAAGAAACATGCTCTGGCTTCTTTATGCAGGATCCTTTTGCTTAGACTGTTTCCACATCGTATCACATGCCTAGAATAATGTCCTGTCCATTGTCTGCCAATCCCTTTCCTTGTTGTCAGCCTGAGAGAGTTAGAAAGCTCATCTCCATTCAACTCTGCTGGCCTCAGTGTCATGGAAGTGATGGCTTCCTGAGACGAAGATCTTGTAAACCCTTCTTGTCAGTTTATGTAGATGTTCAGTGTTTTTATGCTGCTTTCTTGGTATCTTTGTGGGATAGTTATGTGTTGTCTGGTGTGTTAGATTTGAAATCCACGAAAGGGAGAAATCCTGTCAGACTTCCTGGATACTCCAACTCACTAGTCAGTAGGCATATAATACATTGCTCTTTGCTGTCAATGTCTTTGGGGGCAAAAGTGGACAAATACCTTCTGAAAAACTAGAACTTTTTGGGGGGGTCCTTGTTGAAATTCACAATAGGCAGCTGAGCTTACAAGCTTAGGAAATGAGACTCAAATCATTTTAATTCTTTTTTCATTTGTTTATTTTTTAATTTTCTTATTTTAAATTTTAATTCTTGACCATACAGTATCTACTACAGAGTTTTACCAGTTTCATTTCTATTCTCTATAAACTAGTCAGGTGACTCAGAGATTGGGCTTCATTGCTATGTAATCCTACATTACTAAGTAAGCATGATAATGTTGCCTTTGAATTTACAAGCCATTGGCTGAAGAAGTCTTAAATTTCTGTTGTTAAATTCTCCATGAGTCTGAACATGTGGTGGACTTTGACCTCTGGGAATGCCAATATCTATAAACTACATAGTCAAGAACTTTTAGGACAAAGACAGAGCCCTGCATAATCAGAACTTTATATTTTCCTCTTTTTGTCCCACCATACCCTATTACTCATCTAGCTCCCCCAGCACCAAACTAATGATAAATTTTCATTATAGAAATATGGCTTACTACCATATTTTTACTCACATAATGGTATCTCCTCTTGAAGTGCTTTTTTTGTAACTCTCCAACTTCTTATTCATCTGTCATACTCTTGTTGACTTACCTGAAGTGTCTTCTATCCTGTGACCCTGCATCTGACAAAAGTAATTACTTCATATCTCCCATATTGCATCTTCTATATGTCTCTAGTTTTAAATACTTCAGCCTTGTATATTCACCATTTATGTTTGTGGTCTTGTCCTCAAGAATTTCACTGTGAGATTCTTAAAAGACAGGGACTTTTTGTTTTCTCAGAGTCCTATAGAGTTATTGACATATACCATGTGCTTAATATCTGCTAGTATGAATGAATGAACCAAGGGCAGTTATGTCAATAGAATTAGAAACAATGGCTGTAGGGACTTCTGCTTTTGGGTTTGATATATTAACTTATATTAGATCAACTGTTTCTCAAGAAGAACTTAAAAAGCTGGATAAAATTACAAAATACTTGGCCCTGTCTGCATAGCTCACTTGGCTGGAGCATTGACCCAATATGCCAAGGTTGTGGGTTTGCTCCCTGATCAGGGCACATACAAAAATCAACCAATGAGTCCCTCAATAAGTGGAACAACAAATTAATGTCTATCTGTCTGTCTTCCTCTCTCTCTCTCTCAAACCAATAAATAAAAAATTTAAAGGAATAATTATAAAATAATGGTTTGAAAGCACCAGAGAGCTACCGAAGCAACTAGGAGTCAAAATCCCAAAGAGGAAGACGTGTACTGAAGTAAGCCTGACATTCTGTGCTCCATTGCCTTTCAAGGCATTAGCCACAATGTAAGTGCTATGGGTAGAGATATGGAGGAGACGAACTGAAATTGGTCACTAAGAGACAAGTTGACCAGAGGTTTCAGCATTCTTACAGGCCCATAGAGACAAAGGTGAGGTTCAGGGATACCATTATAATCAGGACTTCAGGGCCCAAGATGCCAGAACAGAGAAAAATACAATGAATTTAGTCCAAGATTTTCAGCTGCTTTTCCCCTTGTGTCATAGGCTCATTTGTAAGTGGTGTAGGTCAGAGAGGTAGAGAAGTTAAGCAGAATGTGGCAGGTAGAAATCTGAGTAGCTAAGCATAGCTTTCTGCGATTTCACAGCTCTAGAGAGACAGAAATCAGAGTGTAGAGCCTGTCAGCCAGGAGGGACCCTGGTAATTACCCCAGGTTTTGAGTTGGGATCCCCAAAGGGCCAAACTCTGAGACTAAGGATGAACTGGAAAAATTTCATTCCTCACAAAGGCTGAAACACAGCTTTGAATCGGCTCAATCTCAGGTAGAATTAAGATGATCTGTCCGTCAGTGCCTGGCAGGAGCAGAAGTAAATCTTCTTTGAAGGAAGATAATATCATCCTACTCTAGCTTTTAATATGTAATGTCTGGCATTTAATCAAAAATTATTAGGCTTCCCAGTATGAGTTTACTAGGGCTAACATAACAAAGTACCATAGACTGTGCAGTTTAAACAACCATAATTTATTGTCTCATGGTTTTGGATGCTAAAATTCAAAAACCATGCTATCGGCGAGTTTGTTTCCTTCTGAATGCTGTGAGGGAAAGATCTCTTCTGAGTCCTTTTTCTTGGTTTTTAGATGGTTTTGTTTTCCCTGTCTCTTCACATTGTCTTCCTCTATGTGTATCTCTGTCCAAATTTCCTCCCTTTTATAAGCATAATAGTTATATTGGATTAGAGCCCACCCTGTTTAACTCATTTTAACTTGATTACTGCTGAAAAGACCCTCTTTCCAAATACATTCATACTCTGCGATAATAGGGGTTAAGGCTTCAAAATATGAACTTTTAAGTGTAGGACATAATTCAACTATTGAAACCAGGTCATAGGCCTATAAGAAAAAAGAAACCATAGAAGGGCCTTGACATGTGCTTCAGACAGAGTTAAGAGACTCAGAGTAACTGATTATTGTATTCATAATGCTTGCCAAGATGGAGCATTTCAGCAGAGAACTAGATTCTACATGAAAAATAAATTCTGGAACTGAACAGTATAAAAACTAAAAATTAAAAATTTGGAAGGACTTCCGCCAAGACGGAGGCATAGGTGGAAACACTGTGCCTTCTCCCACAACCAAGTTTGAATACAACAAAGGTTTGGAGAACAAAGACACAGCCAAAGAACAGAAAATGGAATTATATGGAAGTCCGACAACAACGAACCCTTCAACCGGGACAGTAAGAGGGGCGGAGCCAGCAGAGGAGCAGGGTCGGGCAGGAAAGATCCCCCGACCCAGGTGCGCAGGCAGCCTAGAACCAGTCGGGGTGCGGGGCAGACTGACCTCAGTTGCACATTCACACAGTGAGACGGACTGGATCGAGCACGTCCCAGTGGGCGAACCCAGTGGTGGAGGGCTGACAGCGGTGGCACATTCATGTGCAGTGGGACAAAACGCGTGGGTCCCGGTGACAGTGGCAGCTGCAGCGGCAGCGCGGGAGGCAGCAGATGGAACCACCATTGCTCCTCTTTGACCCCGCCCCCACGTACAGCGTCACAACCCAATGACTGAGTTGCCATGTTCTGGTGAACACCTAGGGCTCCGATCCTGATACGTAACAGGTATGAACAGTCCAAAAGATGGCTCAAGAAGAACTCAAAGCCCCAGAGCTGATAACTCTAAGCGACCAGGAAATAGCCAGCCTCTCAGATGCACAGTTCAAAACACTGGTCATCAGGATGCTCACAGAACTGGTTGATTATAGTCACAAATTAGAGGAATATATGAAGGCTAACTAATTGAAATGAAGGGAAATGCACAAGAAACCAATAGTGATGGAAAGGAAACTGGGACTCAAATCAATGGAGTGGACCAGAAGGAAGAACGAAACATCCAACCAGAAAAGAATGAAGAAATGAGAATTCAAAACAATGAGGAGAGGCTTAGGAACCTCCAGGACATCTTTAAACATTCCAACATCCGGATTATAGGGGTACCAGAAGGGGGAAAGAAACAGCCACAAGTGGAAAACTTATTTGAACAAATAATAAAGGAGAACTTCCCCAGTCTGGCAAAGGAAATAGACTTCCAGGAAATCCAGGAAGCTCAGAGAGTCCCAAATAAGTTGGACCCAAGAAGGAACACACGAAGGCACATCATCATTACATTAGCCAAGACTAAAATGAAGGAGAGAATCCTAGAAGCAGCAAGAGATAAGGGGACAGTCACCTACAAAGGAGTTCCCATCAGAATGTCAGTGGATTTCTCAAAAGAGACCTTACAGTCAAGAAGGAGCTGGAAGGAAGTATTCCAAGTCATGAAATCCAAAGACCTACAGCCAAGATTGCTTTATCTAGCAAAGCTTTCATTTAGAATGGAAGGGCAGATAAAGTGCTTCTCAGAGGTCAAGTTCCAGGAGTTCATCATCACCAAGCCCTTATTATATGAAATGCTAAAGGGACTTATCTAAGAAAAAGAAGATGAAAGATATGAACAGTGAAAGGACAGCAAACTCACAGTTATTAAGAACCACACCTAAAACAAAAGCAAACCAAGAGGACAGCTAGATCAGGAGTGAAACCATAGAAATGAAGATCACATGGAGGGTCAGCAACGGGGGTGGGAGGGGGAGAAGGGGGGAGAAGGCACAGAAAATAGCATAGATGGTAGGTAGAAAATAGATAGGGGGGAGGGCAAGAATAGTAGGGGAAATATAGAATCTAAAGAACTTGAGACACGTGGTCATAAACTAAACGGGGGAAAGCGTGGGGGAGGGGTGTGCAGGGTGGAGGGGAATGAAAGAGGGGAATAGAACAACTGTAATGGTATAATCAATAAAATATTTTTTAAGTAAAAAAAAGAAACACCAACCCAAAAGAACCCATGCACCCCAATGTTCATAGCAGCATAATTTACAATAGCCAAATGCTGGGAGCAACCTAAGTGCCCATCACTAAATGAGGGGATCAAAAAACTGTGGTACATTTATATGATGGAGTGCTATGCAGCAGAAAGAAAGAGGGAGTTCCTACCCTTCTCAATAGCATGGATAGAACTGGAGAGCATTAGACTAAGTGAAATAAGCCAGGCAGTGAATGATAAATACCATGTGATCTTACCTTTAAGTGGAACCTAATCAACAAAACAAACAAGCAAGCAGAGACATTGAAATTAAGAACAATCTGAGAGTAACCAGAGATGGGGCGGGGAGGGAACAACAGGGGGGAAGGGTTTTCAGGAACTACTATAAAGGACACATGGACAAAACCAAGGGGGAGGGTGGAAGCAAGGGAGGGAGGTGAGTTTGGCTGGGGAGCGAGGGAGTCGTGGGGGGGAAATGCAGACAACTGTAATTGAACAACAATAAAATAATTGTTTTAAAAAAAGTATTACTCCCATTGAGTGAGGGTTTAACGAAGGCACTGGGGAAAATACAGAGCATAAATGAACAGATGTCAACTAAGGAAAATTAATCTACCTGGGTGGAAATTGATGTGGAGATACATAGGGTTTGGTGACAGGAACAGCTGGATCTGGGTGAGTAAGGTCAGAGGGGTATCCTGGGATGACTGGCTGTATTTCCTGGTCTCTCTTTAAATAAATTTTCATCACTTTTCTCCTCTTCAGTTATATGTTTCTCCTTTCACTGGGAAGAGAAAGCATTCCATTGTGAACCTCCAAAAGTTTTTCACACCTATCCATCTCCTTTTGTCTGTGCCCAGTCTCTTTTTTCTGTCCTGTTACTATTAACGGCCTATGTTTTTATCTAAAGCCAGCCCCTTCACCTATGCACTGGATTCTATCTCTTGCCTACAAAAGAACATTACTCCAGTAATTATACCGTAGTTCTTCTCTTTCTCTCACACCTCGCAATTTCTTAGCAGTTCTATTAGCTAAACATTCTAAATATATCCAAACTACTTCATATCCTCTCAACTGCTACCAGTTTGATGGAAAACCACCATTATCTCTGAACTAGATTATTTCAGTGGTCTCCTAAGTGTCTCTGCATTACCATTGTACCCTATTTCATTCTAATCTCCAGACCACAACCATAATGGTTCTTTTACATTTTTTAAAGATTTTGTTTATTTTTAGAGCAGGAAAGGGAGGGAGAAAGAAAGGGAAACACCAATGTGTGGTTGCCTGTCAAGCTCCCCCTTCTGGGGACTATTACTGGGATCAAATTGGCAACCCTTTGGTTCAGTCCTGCGCTCAATCCGCTGAGCCACACCAGCCAGTGCAAAAGCCAGATTTTTATTTCATCAGTTTTTCTCAATTAAAATATCATTTTTTCTTTTAATTTTTAAAAAGTATTTTATTGTATTTTCCCATTGCCAAAACATACTGATTTTTGTTTGGATAATATTACTTATTTCATTTTGCTTATTTTGAGCCTACTTTGCTATTTTTCTAGCTTTATTGGGTCGAATGCTTAGATTATTGAATTTAGGCCTTTTCCCTTCACTACTACAAGCCTTTAATGGTATAAATTTCCCCTGAGCACTGCTATAGCTGTTGAATGAGTGTGGTGAGAATGTAGATACTTGTTTTGTTCTTGACCTCGGAAAATACTAAATCTTTCACTATTATCTGGTTAGTTCTAGTGGGGTTTTTTAAAGATTTTATTTATTTATTTTTAGACAGAGGGGAAGGGAGGGAGAGAAACATCAGTATGTGGGTGCCTCTCTCGCACCCTCCACCTGGGACCCAGCCCGCATCCCAGGCATATGCCCTACACCTGGATTCTAGCTGAGGAACCCCTGATTCACAGACTGGCACTCAATCCACTGAGACACACCAGCCGAGGCTGGTTAGCTCTGGGTTTTTAAAAAGATTTTATTTATTTATCTTTAGAGGGGAAGGGAAGGAGAGGGAGAGACGTATCAATGTATGGGTGCCTCTCATGTGTCCCCTGCTGGGAACTGGCCTGCAACCCAGGCATGTGCCCTGACTGGGAATCAAACTGTGGTTGTTTGGTTCACAGACCCGTGCTCAATCCACTGAGCTACATCAGCCAGGGCTCTAGATTTTTTAATACATAATCTTTAGCAGACTGAAGAAGATTTTTGTCTCTTCTTAGTTTGCTTAAAGTTTTTCTTTTTAAGCAACAATAGATGTTTATTTTTTTCAAATGTTTTAGGGTACCTATTGAGATGATCATTTTCTTTTCCTTTTGTTGAATTATGTTGATTAATTTTTTAATATTTTATTGAAAGTTTTTACATCTATGTTTATGAGCAATATTGATCTATAGTTCCTTGCTTTTCTTCTTTCTTTCTCTCTTTCTTTTCTTGTGTTTCTTTTTGGTAATATTTTGTTTAACTTCAGTACCAGGATAGTACTAGCCTCATATGAAATAAGTTGGGAACTTCTCCCTTCTCTGTTTTTCCTAAAAGTTTGTGTGAAATTGGTATTTTGTCTTCATTAAATGTTTGATAGATTTTACCAGTGAAGCCATCTGGGCTTAAAGTGTTTATTACTGGAAAGTTTTTTATCAACAAATCAATTTTTAAAACATGTACTGCTTTTTGGATTATCTATTTCCTTTTCAGTGAGCTTTAATAGTGTCTGTTTTTAACAGCCTCATAGATAGAGTGAACAAACTGAGAATGCCAGATGGAAAGGAGGCAGAGGTGATGGGTGAAGTAGATGAAGGGACTAAGAAGTTACACAACAGTCACAAGGATGTAAAGTACACCATAGGGAATGTAGACAATAACATTGGAATAACTGTATGGTGCCAGATGGGTACTAGAATTATCCATGGAATCCCAGTAAATTATATAATGGTTTAACCAATATGCTGTACACCTGAAACAAATATAAAAATTTAAAAAGTTTCTATTTTTTTAAGGAATTGTTCTGTTTTCTCTAAGTTGTCAAATGTATGGGTCTAAAGTCATTTGTAGTTTTCCCTTTTTATTTTTTTATGTTTCTGGGGTCAAGAGTGATGGCCCCGTTTTTCTGTCTAGAATTGATAGTTTATGTCTTCTCTCTTATTTTCTTGGTTGGTCTGGATGTAGGATTATCAATATTATTGATGTTTTTAAAAGACCAGATTTGGGTTGATTAAAAATGGAAATGTAACAGAGGCAATGTCATTGATTTCTACTCTTACCATATCCTTTATTCTCCTTTGTTTGGGTTTAATCTGCTTTCTTTAGTGTTTTAAATTGAGAGCTTAGCTTACTAATTTTAATATCTTTTCTCTTCTAATATGCAAATTTAATGGTGTAGTTTTCCTTTAAACCATTGTGTGGCGTAAATGTAAATGGTGTCAACAGTGTTGCAGCTACAACTAAAAACTGTTAATATACTTAAATTTCATGTTCACTAATTTCAAAATATTTCAAACTTCCGTTGAGAATTCTCCTTTGACTCATGGCTTATTTAGATGTTTGTTGTTTAATTTCTAGATATGTAGGGGATTTTTTGCCATATTTTTGTTATTTCCAGTTATTTCCATTGTGGTTACAAACATAATTTGTATGATTTCAATTTCTAAAAAATTTGTTACACCTACTCAGATGACTGCTGTCAAAAAACAGAATAAGTATTGGTGAGGGTGGGAGAAATTGGAGCTCTTGTGCATTGTTGGTGGTATTGTAAAGTAATGCAACCATTATCAAAAACAGTATGGAGTTTTCTCAGAAAATTAAAAATAGAACTATATGTTTCAGCACTTCTAGATAGATAGCCAAAAGAATTGAAAAAGATATTTGCACAGCCATGTTCATAGCAGTGCTATTTACAATAGCCAAGAGATGGAAGCAGCCCAAATGTCCATCAGCAGATGAGTAGATAAACAAAATGTGGTAAATATGTACCATAGGATATTATTCAGCCTTGAAAAATAAGGAAAACCCCATGGCACCTGACATTGTGTTAGTTCTGTAGCCCCCATACTTACATGAAGATGATGGTAAACTCAACATTTCAGAGCTGAAATTACTTGAGGGTTTCACCATGCCATATTTATGGTTCAGCCAATTTTCTGAGCAGCATTAGCATGCAAAACTTAGGCTTGGAAGCAGACCAGGCAGATTGGAATCTCAGCTCAGGTATTTACTATCCATGTGACATTGAAGACACTACTCTCTAAGTTTTAGTTTCTGTGTTTTGGATAGCATTCCTAATAATTGAATACCTATTTTATAGAAGGTGTGGGGGTATTAAGCAAAATGAAGTATATATACTTATTAGCATAGAACCTGATTACACAGTAAGTGTCCAATAAAAGTAGTTCCAGTTATATTGGTTGGTAATGGTGTTCATGGTATTTTGAAAGTTAAATAGTGGTAATTTATATTCATTAATTTGCATTTTTAAAAGATTTTATTTATTTGTTTTTAGAGAGAGGAGAAGGGACTGAGAGAGGGAGAGAAACATCAATGTGCCAGAGGTACATCAACTGGTTGCCTGTCACAGGTCCCAACTGGGGACCCAGCCTGCAACCCAAGCATGTGCCCTGAGTGGGAATTGAACCCAAAACCTTTCAGTTCATTTCACAGGCCTGCACTCAATCCACTGAACTGCACCAGCCAGGGCTCATTAATTTACGTTTTGCTTCACTGGTCTGGGCCCATTGCTCAAATACATTTTGAATCTGGAGCATATAATCTACAAATCCATTTAGTTAATTTGTAAAATCTTAAACAACATCAAAGAAATCCCACTGTCAAGTGGTACAACATGAATGGACCTTGAGGACATTACACGAAGTGGAATAAACCTGTCATAAAAGGACAAATACTGTATCATTCCACTTATGGCTGTATCTAAAGTAGTCACATTTATAGAAACAGAATAGACTATGATCACCAGGGCTGGGAGAAGAGGGAAAGGGGGAGTTGTTTAATGGGAATAGAGTTTCAGATTTGCAAGATGAAAAACCTCTGGAGATCTGCTGCACAGTGTGAATATGCTCAACACTACTGGACTGGGCACTTCCTTTGTGGTCACTTTGTCTATGAGTGTTGGTATGATAAAAAAAAAGTTCGATCTTAAAAAGTGGTTAAGGTGGTAAATTTTATGTTATGCACTTTTTAAAAATCATGTGTTTTTAAAACCACACTTTCGAAAAAGACTTTTTGAGCTTTGTTTTATGAACCAGAATACTATCTAACTGGGTGAATCTTCCTTGTGCACTTATGAAGGCCACGTGTTTGCTTCTTGTTGGACAGAGTGTATTATAAATGGCAGTTAGGTAAAGTAGATTAATAGAGTTGTGTAGTTCTATATCCTTACTGATTTTCTGTCTGCTTGTTTTATTGATTGCTGAGAAAAGGAGTGTTAAAATTTCCATTCTGATGGTTGATTTTCCTATTTATCCATTTCAGTTTTTATCACCTTTTGCTTCATGTACTCTGAAGTTCTGTTATTACCTGCATACTTATTCATGATTGTTATGATGTCTTGCTGAATAGATTAAAAAAAATTTAACTATCTATTTATTTCAGAGAGAGAGAGGAAGCGTGGGGGAGAGACAGAAAAAGAGAGAAACAGAAACATTGATGAGAGAAACATGAGTTGATTGCCTCCCGCAAGTGCCCCGACTGGGGACCGAACCTACAACCCAGGCATGTGCCCTGACCCAGAATGGAAACCACAACCCTTTGGTGCACTGGCCAATGCTCCAACCAACTGAGCCTCACTGGCCGGGTGAATTGATTCTTCTATCACTGTGTAATGTCCCAATTTATCCCTGGAAATATTTTTTATTAAGTCTACCTTGTCTTATTTAATATAGCTACTTGAACTTTGTTTGAATTATAGTTTACAGACTGACAACACATATTTTTTAAACCAGTTTGACAATCTCTATCTTTTATTAGGTGTATTTAGACAATTTAGAATGAATGCAATTTTTGGTGTGGCTGGATTTTATACTTCTTTTCTGATTGTCTCCTCTATTTCTTCCTTTGTTTCCCACTTCCTATTTTGTTTTGTTTTGTTTTTAATATTAGAGCGTTGCTAATAGTCCATTTTAATTTATCTGATATTTGAATTTTGGTGCTTGCTGTATGGGCAATTCACATACCTATTTTGTACCTTCTACTTTGAGTTAATATTGTACCACTTCAAGTAAGATGGAGACAAATTAGAACTACTTGGGTCTGTTTTCCCTGCTCCGTGTCACTCTGTCATCGATGTATGTATTACATCTATCTATAGACAGGGGAATTTCCACATGAATCTTGCTTCCAATATTCATACAGATTTTAAAGAACTCAAATGTAACTTCTAATATTGACCAGATATGTGCTGTTTCTGCTCTTTCAGAACAGAAAGATATGTGCTGTTTCTGCTCTTTCATTTTTGAACATGTACATTTCCATCTGATATAATTTCCCTTCCTGGGAGTAATTTCCTTGGGGGCAGATGAACTGGTATAAATTCTTAGTTTTCCTTCACCTGAAAATGTATTTATTTCACCTTTATTTCTGAAGATTATTTCACTGTTATAGAAGTCTTTGCAGTTCTATTTGTCCAGCACTTTGAATATGCTCTTCTACTGTCTTTTGACCCCCATGGGTTTTTTAATCTTACTTTTCTTATATATGATGTGTAAATTTAAAAACCTTATTCTAAGATTAAAACAATCTTTGGTGTTTAGCACTCTGGTTTTGATGTGCCTGGGCATAGTTTTCTTTGAGTTTATCATGTTTGATATTAGCTGAGCTTTTTGAATCTTGTAAACATTTCTTTTACCAAGTTTAAGAAATTTTCAATTATTCACTCTGCAAATATATTTTCTGTCCCCTTTTTTTCTCTTCTGGGATTCCAATAACAGGAATGTTAGAATTTTTTATGTTGCAATTTTTCAAACCTTTTTTTCATCTCCATTGCACTTACTGCATAATTTCTGTTGATCTATCTTAAAGCTCACTGACTCATTGCTGCCATTTGCATTGTAATATTGAGCCCAAATAGTCATTTTTTTAAATCATGAGATTTTTATATTATTAATTTCTAATGTTTCCATTTTTTGTTTATATGGTTTTGATCTCTTTTGCTGAAACTACTGTTATTCCTTTTCTTTAATGTGTGTTTACCCTGACTGCATGTGGCATAATTTTACTAGCTGTGTATTAGTTTTCTGTTGCTGCTTAACAAACTTCCACACACTTCTGCAGCAAACATTTACTGCTGCAGAAATACCACACATTTATTATCTCCCAGTTTCTGTGGGTGAGGATTCTGGGTGTGGCCTAGACGCTCAGGGTCTCACAGGCTGTAATTACCTTGCATCACCCAAGCTACATCCTCACCTAGAGATCTAACCCGTTTCTCTTCCAAGCTTCCATGATTATTAGCAGAATCCTGTTTGTTCAAGCCTGCAGTCTCCTTCCACGTTATCCTGCCCATAGACAGCTCACTTCATAGCAGCTTGCATCTTCTAGGTCAGCAAAGGATCTCCCTCTCTGTGTATCTCCTAAGACAAAGTTTTATATAACAACATAATCACTCAGGTGAAATCTCATCACTGTGCCATATCCTATGGATTCGAAGCAAATCGCAGATCCTGCACTCAATGGAAGAATATTACACCAAACTGTAGCTACCAGGAGGCAAGAAATCTTGGGAGGTCACATTCAGATCTATTTGTTTTCAAGTCTTTGATAACCACAACATCTGGGTCAAACAGGGTATGGCATCCATTTATTGACTTTTCTCTTGGGAATTGGTCGCATTTTCATGGTTCTTTGTATGTTGAGCAATTGTGGGTTGTATTCTGGGTATTGTGTAAAGATTTATAAACCATGGGTCACATCAAAATCCTCTAGAGAATTTTTTAGGAGACATTCAAATAAGTTTCACACCACAAGTTCTGTCCTGCCTTCTGTGGATGGGGCTTCTAACTTCAGTTCAGTTTTCCAAGTTATTAGTTTATTGTCATATTCCTGTTCTGGGCAAGCAGTACTCAGGTGCTTTAGTGTTAGGTGGAAGTTTAAACCTTAGTTATTTTTTCAAACCTTTTGTTAAGATCCTTTTGGTGTTCCCTCCACATGCACAGCTTAGTGGGCTGTTGAACACAAGACTTGTGTAGATTCATTAACAGCATTAGGGGATCCTTGTCTCCAACTCCCTTTTGTAGAGAATGTCCTTCATGAGCCCACTGTTGAGGCCATGGGTGCCTTGTTTCCTCTTCTGGCTGGAAAGACACAAGGTATACCTTGGATTTTTAGCAGCTCACACAGCCATTACAGCTAAACAGCTCCATGACTGAGGTAACAGCTGTCATATGAAACAAAATGAAAACCCATCAGGATTATTCCCTCACTCTTTGATTCACAGGGGTCCCTTTTATGGATACTCTTCTCGGTAACACAGGGTTTCTATTGACATTTTCATGAATCTTTCTACTGCTCTGCTGTGCAGTTCTGCAACTGGGATCCACCCTCAGGGAAAAATCTGTAAAAGAATACAAATATGGAACATCTATCTTCATGCAAGCTCCTTTCTCTAAGTTTTAAGTCCCTTTGACAATCTACCTGCTTTTGGTTAATTTTCAGTTTTCACATAGTTGATTTTTGTATTTTGTCCATCATTTTTAGTTGTTATCAGCAGGAGAGAGAGGCTGTTGTGGGCTTACTCATCTTGACCAGAAGTGGATATTTGTAAATGATCTTTGTATTTATATTTCAAGTAAGGTTTTCCCTTTTTTTTTAGATTTTATTTCTTTATTTATAGAGACAGGGGAAGGGAAGGAGAGAGGGAAATATCAAAGTGGGGTTGTCTCTCATGTGCTCCCTACTGGAGACCTGGCCCACAACCCAAGCATGTGCCCTGACTAAGAATCAAACTGGCAACCCCGTGGTTTGCAGGCCTGCACTCAATCTACTGAGCCAAAGCAGCCAGGGCCATACATTTTGCTTCTATAGGTACTGTAAAAACCACAATACATTGTTATCAATTTTATTTTGAACAGTCATTTCTCTTTTAAAGAGATATTTCAAATGATAAAAAGGCAGTCTTCATTCCTTTATATAAAGTAAAGTTTGCTTCTGGTGTCATTGTTTTATCTGCTGAAGAGGTTCATTTAAAATTTTTTAGAGTGTAGAGCTGCTGGCAATGAATTCTCTCAGCTTTTTGGTTGGCCTGAGAACATCTGTATTTAGTGCTCAATTTTGAAAGACAGTTTCACTGGGTATAGAATTCCAGGTTGACAGCTTTTTTTCTTTCATTACATTAAACATGTTACTCCACTGACTTCTAAAAGGCACAGTTTCTGATAAGATGTCTGTAATCATTTTTACCTTTGTTCCTCTGTACAGGCATACATTTGAGATATTGAGTATTTGGTTCCAGACCACACAAGAAACAGACATTGCAATAAAGCCAGTCACACAAACTTTTTGGTTTCCCAGTACATGTAAAAGTTATGTTTATACTAATTTGTAGTCTATTAAATGTGCAGTGTCATTGAGATTAAAAAGAAGCAATTTACATACCTTAATTTAAAAAAATACTTTATTGCTAAAAAATGCTCACCATCATCTCAGCCTCCAGTAAGTCTTAGTCTTTTTGTTGGTAGAGGGATTTGTATAAAATACAGTATCTGAAATACAATGAAGGCAAATAAATTGAGGCATGCCTGTATAACATGCCTTCAGTTTGAGGCTCTTAGCATTTTCTCTTTATCAGTAATTTAAAAGTGTTAAGTTATGAATATGTGTTAATCTTTGCCTTGCTTGAGATTAGTTGACCTTGAATTTTCAGACTTATCGTTTTTAACAAATTAGTAAATTTTTTATTTTTTCAAAATTATTATCTCTTTCTGAGGGTCCAATTACCTGACCTGTTCTTTCATTTTTGACTAAAAATAAAATATTTTTGCCTTTTTCTCTTTGTGCCTCATTGCGGGGGGGCTGGGGGCGTTCTGTGGCTTAGTTTTTAACTTTACTGATCTTTTTCTGCAGTGTCTATTGTTAATTACATGTACTATTTTTTAGTTTAGATGTCATATGTTTAATTTCTAGAATCTCTATTTTTTAAATTTCTGTTAACTTCAGTAATGATGTCCCCCATTTCTTTCCTGATTCTACTAATTTTTTATTATTCTCTGTTTTGCTTTGTCAGTCTAGCTAAAGTTTTCTTAATTTTGTATGTCTTTGAAATAACCAAATTAGAGTTTTATTCATTTTTCTCTATTGTTTTCTATTCAGGAGTTCACTAATCTCCTTTGTAATCTTTATTATTTTCTTTTCTCTGCTTGCTTTGTTTTTGATTGCTCTTTTTCTTTTTCAGTGTCTTAAGGCAGAAGGTTCTTGATTTGAAGTCTTTCTTTTTTAATGGTGACACAACATTTCCTCAAATATTGTCATACTGGATTTTTATGTTTGGTATGTCATGTCTTCATTTTTAAATAATTTTATTTATTTTTAGAGACAGGGGAAGGGAGGGAGAAAGAAAGGGGGAGAGATATCAACCCTTTACCTCCTACATGCCCCCAATGGGGGACTTGGCCCACAACCCAGACATATGCCCTGACTGGGAATCACACCAGTGACCCTTCGGTTCACAGACTGAGGCTCAATCCAGTGAGCCACACCAGCAAGGGCTTCATTTTTATACATCTCAAAATACTTGTAATTTCCATTTTAATTTCATTGATCCATGACTTATTTAGAAGTGAATTGTTTAATTTCCATATATATTTGTAAATTTTCCAAACTTATGTTATTGATTTCTAATTTTATTTCATTTTAGTCAGAGAGCATACTTTGTATTACTTATGTCCTTTCCAATTTATTAAGGATTATTTTATGGCCTAGCATATGGTCTACAAAAGTCTAGGAGATATTTTGTGTATACTTGAAAAGGATGTATATTCTGCTCTCATTGGGTGGAGTGTTCTATCAATGTCTCATGTCTATTTTGTTAATAGTTTTATTCAAGTATTCTTTGGGTTTTTTTTTAAATAGTTGTAATCATTAGTGAAAATGGCATATTGAAGTCATTATTTTTATGATTTTATTTATTTATCTTTAGAGGGGAAGGGAAGGAGAGAAGGAGAGAAATATCAAGGTATGGTTGCCTCTCGTGAGTCCCCTGCTGGGAACTGGCCTGCAACCTTGGCATGTGCCCTGACTGGGAATCGAACCGTGATCATGTGGTTCGCAGGCCCACACTCAATCCACTGAGCTACACCAGCCAGGGCTTGAAGTCATCAGCTATTATTGTTGATTTGTCTGTTTCTTCCTTTGATTCTGTCAGGCATCCTTCAAGTTTTTATTTTTTATTCTCACCTGAGGACATTTTTTCATTGTTTTTAGAAGTGGGGGGAAGGGTGAGAGAGAAAGGAAAAGAGAAACATAGATCTGAGACAAACATTGATTGGTTGCCTCCCATTAGCACATAGACTTGGGCTCATAGCACCTGGCCCAGGGATCTTAGCACCTTAAAGGGAATTGAACCCACAAGTTAGGCATGTACTCTAACTGGGAATCAAACCTGAAACATTCCGATTATAAGACAACACTCCAACCAACTGAGCCACATTGGCCAGCATTGTTTCATGTATCTTAAGGGTCTGTTGGTAGGTACATAGGCTTATAACTGTTATGTCTTACTGATGGATTGACCCTTTTGTTGTTACATCATGTAACTGTTTAAACTCATGGTTACTGTTCGCATGATATATCTTCTATTCTTTTACTTTCAACCAATTTATACCTGTCCATCTAAAGTATATGTCTGTTAGATAATAGCTGAATCTTATTTTTTAATGCAGTGACAATCTGACTTTTAGATTGTTTAAACCATTCCTAATTAATGTTGTTAATTGATGTAGTTGGATTTACATCTGCTACTTTTAGTTTTCTCTTGTCTCTTTCCCCCTCTATTGGTACTTTAATGATTTCTTTTGCATTGAGTATCTTCTATTGGAAAATTTTAATTTTATGATTTTTTCACTGTATTTGTTTGAGTCCATTTCCTAGTTGTTGCTGTAGGGCTTACCATATACATTTTAATTAAGCATAATCCAGTTCACAATTTTACTAACTTAATTCCTCTGGGACAGAGACACTTTAGCCATATATAGCTCTATTCACTTCTCTCTCTTTTGTGTTATTATTGTTCTATATACTAAAGCTACATATGTTACAAACCCAACAATACATTGTTATATTTATTACTTTATATACTTTATATATTTAAAGAAGCTGACAGAATAAAGGAGAACACTGATATATTTATAGAGTTTATTATATTAACCTTCCTTTTACCATTCTGGCTCTCTTAATTTTTTTTCCTGTGGATTCAAGTTACCATCTGGTATCAACATAGCTTGTTTTCACCCACCTCCCTGAAGCAAGTGTCTAATTTATTATATTTATATATGTTCTATCCTCCAAAATTCAATAATATCCATATTGTTTTATAAAATTAAATTAGTTCAAAGAAAGAGAAAAATATACATTTAACTATCTTTTACAACTATATAATTACTTTTACCAGTGCTCTCTGTGTCTTTAGGTGTGGGATCAAATTACTATTGGGGGTAACACTTTTTCAGCCTGAATAACTTCTTTTAGCGTTTTTTGTAAGGTAGGTCTGCTAGCAACAAATTCTTTCAGTCTCTGCTTAACTGGGAATGTCTTCATTTCACCTTTTTAAAAAATATGTTTACATACTTGAGAGAGAGAGAGAGGAAGGAGAGTGAGGGCCCCTCTATTATTGAGAGGCTCTATTATTGAGTCCCTTTAGTGATTTTTTCAATTATTATAGTTTTCCAACTCCAGAATTTTGATTTTGATTTTATTTTTTTAAGAATTTATTTATTTTCAGAGAGAAGAAGGAAGGGAGAAGGAGAAGAGAAACATCAATGCGTGGTTACCTCTTGAGTGTCCCCTACTGTGGACCTGGCCTACAACCCAGGCATGTGCCCTGACTGGGAATTGAACTGGCAACCCTTTGATACACAGTATGGCACTCAATCCACTGAGCCACACCAACCAGGCTAGAATTTTTATTTTTTAAAGATTTTATTTATTTTTAGAGCGAGGGGAAGAGAGGGATAGAAACATCAGTGTGAGAGAGAAACATTGATTGGTTTCCTCTTGTATGTATCCCAACTGGAGACTGAACCCACAGCCCAGGCATGTGACCTGACTGGGTATTGAACCAGCAGTTACCAAACCTTGACAGAGAGAGAAACATGTATGTGAGATAGAAACATTGATTGTTTGCCTCTCATGCAGGCCCCCACCAGGCATCAAACCCACAACCTAGGTATGTGCCCCAAGCTGGAATTCAACCCTCTACCTTTCTGTGTACAAGATGATTCTCCAACTAACTGAGCCACACCAACCAGGGCTCACCTTCATTTTTGAAAGATTGATTGTTTTTCTGGATAGAAGATTCTTTGTTGACAGTTTTTCTTCTCTTTAATTACTTTGAAAATGTCCTACTGCCTTTTGGCTTCTTTGTTCTCCTTTTTTTCTTTTTTGATGAATTTATTGTGGTGACACTGGTTAACAAAATTATACAGATTTTAGTTGCACAATTTTACAATACCTCATCTATACTTGTGTTTGATGCGTCTTTATCTCTTTCTGCTTCCAAGATTTTAACTTTGTCTTATAACATTTTTGATATGATTTGCCTGAGTGTGAATTTCCTTACCTTTTTTTCTTTTGAATATATTTGGATCTCACTTAAAGTTTATTCTACTTCTTGCATATGTAGATTAATGTGTCTCACCAAATTTGGGGATTTTTCAGCCATTACTTCTAATTTTTCTGCCCTTTCTTTGTATCTTCTCCTTCTGTTACTCTGTTACATATGTTGGCATATTTGACCAAGCCCTGCATTGCTCTGATGGTCTGTTTTTCTTCATTCTCTCTGCTTTTTGGATTACATAGTCTGACAATTCTTCTGCCTGTCAAATCTATTATTGAGTCCCTCCAGTGATTTTTTGGCTTCAGTTAATGTATTTTATTCAACACAAGGATCTTTATTTTATTTTTTAAATATTTTATTTATTTTTAGAGAGAGGGGAAGGGAGGGAGAAAGAGAGGGATAGAAACATGAGTGTGAGAGAGAAACATTGATCAGTTCCCTCTCCTACATGCCTCAACTGGGGACCAAACCTGCAACCCAGGCATATGCCCTGACCAGGAACCAAACGAGGGCCCTTTCACTTTGTGTGATAATGTCCAACCAAGTGAGCCATACCAGCCAAGGCTTATTTGGTTCTTTAATAAAAATAAGTTATAACTCAATTTAGATGAAAATATTTATACTATTTGCTTTGAAGACTTTATTTGTTGAGTTTGATGTCTGGGCCCTTTCAAAGATAGTTTCTCTTGCCTGTTTTTTTTTTTTTATCTTGTGTATGAGTCACAATTCCCTGTTTCTTTACATGTCTTTTAATTATTTTGTTGAAAACTGAACATTTTAGGTGATGTATTGTCACAATATGAATACTGCTTACAGACCTCCCCTTTCGGGGCTTCTTTGTTGTTTATTTGCTTAGTGACTTGTCTGTACTAAGTCTTTGAAGTCTATTTCCCTCACAATGTGAAGCCTCTTGTGTCTCTTCAGAGGGCACAAGGCTTGTCATATACATAATCATCTTGGCATGGCGGTGGTTTTTGCAGGGCTCTAGTTCACTCTCACCTTCTTAGATCTTTCTGGGAAGGTGTCTGTCTCTATTGGTATTGTAGTCAGTGGTGACTTCCATCTGGTTGTTTCATTGTTTTTGAAAATGTGCTGGGGCATAAATTGTTCCATCTGATATAATTAAATCCAGGCCCTTTTGCAGGGGTAGATTTGAGAGCAAGGATTGAGATTTATTCTCACCCCCAGAGGCCTCTTGTTAGCTGTATCTTTCCCTGGTTCTCTATGGTAAGTTTCTAGCTGATGTATGGTTTTGCTGTCATGGAGCAACCAGCCTCTTTTGAAGTGCTCACCACTAAAATCTCCCTCTTTTTTTAAGGTTGTGTTTATTTATTTTTAGACAGAGGGGAAAGGAATGACAAGGAGAGAGAGGGAAACGTCCATGTGCAACAAAACCATGGATCAGTTGCCTCTCACACTGGCCCACAACCCAGGTATATGCCTGGAGGACTGGGAATTGAACCCACTGAGCCATACCACCAGCCAGGTCTCCCATGTTTTCTACAGTGCTCTGAACCTTGAACACCTCATGCTCTGATCCAAATCAAGTAAAGGTAGAAAACTGGATAACTCTCCTACAGTCCTCTCTGCCATCCTCTATCCTTAAGGCCTTCCTGTGCTTCTGGTAAAAACAAAACAAAATAAAACAAAAAAAACATATCTATATCACTCCTCCAGAGCTGGAGGTTGAGACAGTGGCCCTCTCTGTGTTACATCCCTGCCTTATTCATGGTATTCTGAATGAAGGTGGAAGCTTCTGGACTTCGTGGTTTCCCTCTGGTGTGGAACCTCATCTTAGAAGTTAGCTGAGGTAAGGGCATTTGAGGCCTAGTATTGTTGTCCTGCCATGCCTGGAGTAGAGCTTTTGCCCTGCAAGTGGTTGCTGGGTGGGTCAGGGGATCCCAGGCCTTTTGGCCCTGTCCACCCAAATTGAAGCTTCTGAAACAGGGTGGGGAATCATTAACATGGGCATCCGACCAGACACTGTAATCCTACTTTGTGGACTAAGGGATAGAGGGCTCTGTAGTGTTGGTTGCAAGTGTCAAGGGATTGTGTCACATTGATCCAGAGAGTTGGTGTTTGGGGTAGGGGCAGGGGATGGATCACATCTTACTTACCTGCCTCAGAATCTCATTGCTCTAACAAAAATGTAGGAGATTTTCTTGAAGACATACTTCTTCATTGCTGTGTAAACTTTTGACAATTTCCAGAGAGTTTTAGTAGTTACCTTCATAGAAATATTTTTCACCAGTATTGTTCTGTAGCTGGTTTGAAAATCTGTTGAGCTCCTTATGCCAGTATTTTAAGTTATTCCCCCACTCCTATTCCTTTCTGATGGTTTTAGAGTCAGTTTTGAAAAGCTCTCTCTCATGCATATGCAAATTTGGTAATCAGCCAAACACTCAAGGGGTCCTCTTTGTAGCTCTTTGGCTCTTATGCTCTATAGCTCCCTTGTCTACTGTACTCTCCCCCATAATTTCCAACCACATTGGCCTCTCTGAAATCCAGTCTCTGCCTCTTTTCCCTTATATAAAAAAATCACAACAGCCAACACAACAATAGCCATCCACTGTGAATGAATCAAAATTATACCTATTTTTTTTGTCAGCTTGGGAAAAAGTACATTTGTTGATGTGCCGCAGAATTTTAGCATTTAGTTTATGTGTTCCATGAAATGAAATAGGTTGAAAATCACTGGGTTAAAGAAATAAGGGTGTGGGATAAGGCGGGTAGCGCTGATAGGTGCCTTAAATACTTCTCATCTGTTCCTCATAATGTTGCTTTAAAGTGGGTGATATCATCCCCATGTTCCATTAAAGAACTTGAAACTTAATACCTTGCCTAAGGGTACAAGCTGGTATATTCTTGTAGAATTTGGCAGTCACCCCCCCCCCCCCGCCAGGTCAGCCTACTCCAGATATTTAATAATGCTGCAACAAGCTGCTCTTCATCTCTGCTTTGGATCTCTGAATTCATTTTCATTGTTTAAACATTCAATTTTATTTGTACTTATGGGGGACACTAATTAATAAAGTTATATAGGTTTCAGGTATACAGCTCTGCCATATATCATCTCTATATAGTGTTGTGTATTCATGAATCCAAGTCAAATCTCGTTCCATCACCATTTATCCCTCCTTTACCCTCTTTTACCTCCCCTGACCTGCATCATTTCTCTTTTTTCTTCTCTAATTTTACTGATTTATTTTTAGAAAGTGGAAGGGAGGGAGAAAGAGAGGGAGAGAAACATCAATGTGTGGTTGCCTCTCATGCACCCCCTACTAAGGACCTAGCCAGCAACCCAAGCATGTGCCCTCCCTGGAACATCAAACCTGCAACTCTTTGCTTTGCAGGTCAGCACTTAATCCACTGAGCCACACCAGCCATGGCTGCTTCATTTTTCAATGAATAGAAAAATATATTTCTTCCTCACTTTTTTTTCCACTGGAGAACTATGTGGGGTACTTTAGATAACATTTAATCCACCTGGAAACTGACAGACAGCAATGGGGATCTTTGAGCAGTTTTCATATACTAATAACTCCAGTTTCTATGCTTTATCTTGAACTTCTGCAACTTGATAATACTCATCATCTCATACTGATAAGAAGTTATACTATGTTTTCAATTAATACAATTTAAAGAATGATTGATAAGTGACAGTGGTCTAGGAGAGTAAACCTTTCACTAATGGGGTCCATTGTGAGTGGGAAGAGAATAAAAGAACCTTTGATGGAAAGGTTTGGAAGCCACTGCACTAACAGATCAGAACAGTGGTGCCTGTAGTTAATATTTGAGATTGGTGGTCTTGCCAGCTAACAATCCTGCCTCCTGTCTTCCATTAATGAACCTTTAATGAGAGATAATACAAAGGAAAAGCAAATGGCTTCGATCTTCAAAATCATTTTACTTTGGCTCCCCTGTGCTCTAGTGCATCAAAGCAACTCTTTCTGTGCTCATTAAGTAGGAAGAGACCCCACAAATAAAATACTAAAAGCCTCATTCATGGAGTTGACTTATCGCATCAGTGTTCAAAAATATCGAGTGTTTCAGAAACGTGGAGTCATAAAAGCTAAATTATGACAACCAAGATCCTCTATTCTTCCCTCCCTCCACCCTTTCTGCCCCCTCCCTCTCCCAGTCTTGCTCATATTTTCTCTTGTTCACTCTCCATTCTCTATGCCTTTTTTGTTCTCATTTCTCTCTCATTCTCAGTCTCCTTCCTCCCTCTCCCTCCCACCCCCCTCTCTCTTTTACTCTCTCTCTCTCTCTCTCTCTCTCTTTGGTTTGTATTGTAGCTGCCTCTCCTTTATGCGAACACAAAACAAGAAGTCATGTTTGTTCCAGGTTGCCATGGAAATGTTAGGAGTAGGCCTTTTAAGGAAACCAGCCTGCTCTATTACTGAAATCATACCCAGATCTTCTAAGGTCAGTAATTTAGGGAAAGTTTCTACATAGAGATTACAGCTAAGAACTCTTAAGTTCAGCCACTCCTTGCAACCCAAACTTCTGTTCTCCTACGTAGTTTTCTTCTATTGTGTCTTCTTAGAGACTTAGGTGTAATTTTATTAAGGGAAAGGATGGATTTCTTCAGGCATTTATTATGATTTGATTTCTTGCTTTTGTAGTTCACAGAACAGAACAGCGGTAACTTCCAGTATGTGATTCTTTGCAGCAGAAAAGCAGGTACAAATTGGAGTCTTGAGCATATAAAATTTGGCTTGGAGTAGAAGCGAATGTGTTTTGAAGTGAAAGGAGAGCAGTCTTAATTCCTGCAAGGGGATGCAGATTGGGGAAGATGAAGGTTTTGTCTGCTAAATGGGGTTGATTCCCCCTTCTTTTTTTTTTTAAGATTTTATTTGTTCATCTTTCGAGAGGGGAAGGGAGGGAGAAAGACAGGGAGAAAAACATCAGTGTGCAGTTGTCTCTAGAGCACCTGCTGCTGGGGACCTGGCCCATAACCCAGGAGTGTGCCCTGACTGGGGCTCAAACCAGCAACTCTTTGGTTCACAGTCTAGCAGTCAATCCACTGAGCTACACCAGCCAGGGGGTTCCCCTTTTTGAAATCAGACAAATTTGAAGGGAGACAACTCCTTTGAGTGGTGGGAAGAGAGGTGGGCCACATTCCATTTCCTGGCCTCTAGAAATGGACTGAGGAGAAATACTTGGTACTGCTATGGCCCCATCTGGGAAGTTATTTGCTTGCTGTCCAACATTAGAGAGAGGCAACTTTAGGAAGACCCACTCTTCATGAATGGTTCTACCACTAGCAGAGGCTTTTAAGACACATAGCAACAAGCAGATATTTTCTTACTTCCAAAAATATATTCTAAAAGTCTAGGCAATGGAGAGAGTTATGAATAGACATAGTCCCTACCCTCCTAGAGCATACAGCCCTTCCTACTAGCAGGGAGTGGTTTAACAAACTTCCAAAAGAGCTGAGAAAATATATGTAATAAGTATGAAGAAGAAAACCAACAGGATAGTGAGATAAAGATAATAATGATAGAAAGGATGCTTATTGGTCAGAAGGCCTCTTTGAGGAGATAACATTTAAACTGAGCCTAGTAGCTCAGATGGATGTAGCCACACAAAGACCCGGAAGAGTGTTACAGGTAAAAGAAACTAAGTTCAAAGGCCCTCAGATTGTGAAAACTCTGCCTTTCTTTTTTAAAAAATATATTTTATTCATTATGCCATTACAATTGTCTCATTTCCCTGTCTTCATTCCCCTCCACCCTGCACACCCCGTCCCCCCACCATTCCCCTCCCTTTAGTTTATGTCCATGTGTCACAAGTTCTTTAGATTCTATATTTCCCATACTATTCTTGCCCTGCCCCTATCTATTTTCTACCTACAATCTATGCTACTTATTCTCTGTACCTTCTCCTCCTCCCACTCCCCTGTTGCTAACCCTCCATGTGATCTCCATTTCTATGGTTCTGCTCCTGATCTAGCTGTCTGCTTAATTTGCTTTTGTTTTTGTTTTAGGTGTAGTTAGTAATTGTGAGGTTGCTGTCATTTTACTATACATGTTTGTTATCTTCTTTTTCTTAGATAAGTCCCTTTAATATTTCATATAATAAGGGCTTGATGATGATGAACTCCTTGACCTTGACCTTCTCTCTGAGAAGCACTTTATCTGCCCTTCCATTCTAAATGAAAGCTTTGCTAGATAGAGCAATCTTGGATGTAGGTCTTTGGATTTCATGACTTGATATACTTCTTTCCAGCCCCTTCTTGCCTGTAAGGTCTCTTTGGAGAAATCAGCTGACAGTCTGATGGGAACTCCTTTGTAGATGACTGTCCCCTTATCTCTTGCTGCTTCTAGGATTCTCTCCTTCATTTTAGTCTTGGCTAATGTAATGATGATGTGCCTTGGTGTGTTCCTTCTTGGGTCCACCTTCTTTGGGACTCTCTGAGCTTCCTGGATTTCCTGGAAGTCTATTTCCTTTGCCAGACTGGGGAAGTTCTCCTTTATTATTTGTTCAAATAAGTTTTCCACTTGTGGCTGTTTCTTTTCCCCTTCTGGTACCCCTATAATCCGGATGTTGGAATGTTTAAAGATGTCCTGGAGGTTCCTAAGCCTCTCCTCATTTTTTTTAAATTCTCGTTTCTTCATTCTTTTCTTTTTGGTTGTTTCTTTCTTCCTTCTGGTCCACTCCCTTGATTTGAGTCCCAGTTTTCTTCCCATCAATTGGTTCCCTATGCATTTTGCTTCATTTCACTTGGTGTAGCTTTCATTTTTTCATCTAATTTGCAACTAAAATCAACCAGTTCTGTGAGCATCCTGATCACCAGTATTTTGAACTGTGCATCTGATAAGTTGGCTATCTCTTTGTCACTTAGAAGTATTGGCTCTGGGGTCCTGGCTGGTGTAGCTCAGTGGATTGAGCGCAAGCCTGAGAACCACACAAACGCAGTTCAATTCCCAGTCAGGGCACATGCCTGGGTTGCAGGCCAGTTCCCAGGGGACTCACTAAAGGCAACCATACATTGATATTTCTCTCCTTCTCTCCCCCTCTACGGATAAATAAATAAAATATTTAAAAATAAAAGAAGTATTGGCTCTGGGGCTTTGAGTTCTTCTGCTTGAGCCATGTTGTTTTGGTCTGTTCGCACCTGTTATGAATGAGGGGCAAAAGCTTAGGTGTTCACCGGGGTCAGTCAACCCAGTCTCTGGGTTGTGACTGGGGGCAGGGTCAGAGAGGGAGCAATGACATTTATTGGGCTCTCTCTTGGATTTCAGGCCCCTCTGCAGCTTCCTGCAAGCAAATTGGGCCCTTCTGGTTTTGGTTCTCATGTATGTGGGCTTGAGTACCTTCTAGGACCCTGTGGATCTCTCCAACAAACGCTCCTGTGAGGACGGGAGCCTCTCCCAGCATCTCAGCCCCTGAAAGTTTTTTTCAATCAGTGCTTTTAGGCTTTATTTTCTGGTGCTGGGGCCCTGCTGTTGCACAGTCTGTCTCACTGTCCATTTTTTCACCTGGTTTATCTGTGCGTGAATGTGTGACCATGGTCACCCAGCTTCCTTATGCCCTCACTCAGTCTCTCCATTGCCACCCCATGCCTGGGATCTGCCAACCACTGTCTGGGTGCCTGGGTCAGCCCAGCAGCCACTGCTTTTTCCTGCTGCAACCCCTCTCCACCAGCCACCAACTCAACCCCTCTTACCAGTCTGGATGAATGGTTTGTTGTTGTTGGACTTCAGTACAGTTTAATTTTCTGTCTGTTTTGGTTGTGTTTTTGTTTCTAAATCTTTGTTGTCCTTAAATTTGGTTGTTCAAGGAGGTACAGTATTTCCACCTACACCTTCATCTTGGCCAGAAGTAAACTGCCTTTTCTTAGGAATCAGGGGAGAACATGAGTGTTGTGAGAAGTCAACAGAGGCCAGATCAGTCAGGGTTGGATTTATAGGCCATGGTAAGGAATTTTGATTTTATTTTGAGTGCAATGGGAGGCCATTGGATGATTCTAAGGAGTGCTATTGATTATTTTGTGTGTTTTATTTATTTATTTTTAGAGAGAGGGGGAGGGAAGGAGAAAGTGGGAGAGAAACATCAATGTGTGGTTGCCTCTCACGTATCCCCTACTGGGGCCTGGCTTGCAACCCAGGCATGTGCCCTGACTGGGAATCGAACTGGCGAACTTTTGGTTTGCAGGCTGGCACTCAATCCACTGAGCCACACCAGCCAGGGCTGATCATTTTGTGTTTTAATAATATTATTCCCTGTAGAGTGGACAATGGAAGGCAGGAGGTCAAGAGTAGAAACAGGGAGACTAGTTATAGGCAACTGCTTTTCTCCAACAGAGATAATGTGGTCTTGAATTAGGGTAGTAACAACAGAGAATGAGGGAAGTTGAAGGACTGAGTTATAACTTGAACATAGAGTAAGCAGGGCTTGCTGATGGATCGGATGTGGAGGAAAGGAAAGAATTAACACTAGCTTCTTTTTCTAATTTTAGTAACTGAATAGCTGAAAAATAATGTTGGCAGGGTAGTAGTTAGGACTAGCAGGTACCACAGTGATTTGGAAAAGGAAAAGGTCAAATGAGAAGGGCAGGAGGCAGTACAACTGTTGCCATGCTGGCAAGGAGGGAAAGCAGCTCCTTGGAGACTGAAGGTGGAAAACTGCTTAGTGAGGGGAGCAGTTAGCAGATGCAGAAGAGATCCAGCTGGCCCAGGAGAGAATGGGAAAACCTGCAGTTCTGGGATATGAGAGGAGAGGTATTGTGTTTCTTTCTTTCTTTTTTTATTTTTAAAAGGTTTTTATTTACTTATTTTTAGATAAGAGGGGAAGGGAGGGAGAAAGAGAGGAAGAGAAACATTAATTGGTTGCCTCTCTCAGGCCCCCACTGGGGACCTGACAAACAACTCAGGCATGTGCCCTGACTTGGAATCGAACCAGTGACCCTTAGATTCACAGGCAGGGACTCAATCCACTGAGCCACACCAGTGAAGACTAAGAACCATATTTTATCAGCATTTTCTAAAGGTGCATCTTCAAGGTCAGGTCTCAATGAATAGACTTCATCAATGATTTCTAAACAATTATGTACCTGAAGGGGAGGGACTCAGTGTTAATTTTTGTAGTTGATTGATTTTTAATTATTTCCAGAAAAGGAAGCTGGGAGTCTAAATGTGTTTCTTTAGAATCTATGAAAACTTGCATTCCAAGCTGGTAGAGGATGTCTCTCTCTCCAGTAAGACAGCAGGGCATTTTTTAACAAATGAAAAGGAATGGGTATTCTTGCTGTCCAATACTTCATTTACAGCCACACAGAGCTGTAGTTAGGAGAGAGCTTTCCTATTTGGAAAAGGAGGACAGAGAAGGTAGCCCCTGTGTCCAACAGAAATGAAATATTCTTACCTTCCACCTCCATTAGTGCCCCTGGATCAAGATAAGTTATAGGTCACAGTTATTCTGAAGGGCTCACAGTCAAGGCTGTCTTGGTGAGTTTTCCCACGACTTTTTGTTCAAGAGGCTGGAACACTCACCTCTCCTGTGACTTTCTTCTTTGCAGTAAGCACATTGATTTGTCCCAAACTTGGGGCAGCCCCACCAGTATTCTTGTGGGTGGTGGGAGGGAAGGTAAATGTTATAATCAGCTTTCATTGCTGAGCAAGCAAAATATGGGCATGTTTCATATTATCTTATTCTTCTGGGCTTCCCTCTCCTCTCTTATTTAGCTGCTTCTTCCAGATCTCAGTTATGAAAAACCTATTAGTCTCCTCTATCTGTTTAGGAATAAGAGTTTCAGCTCCACCTTCCAATTTTTGTAATTTTCTCCTAATATTGGAGCAGCTTGCATGATGAAAGCATGAGCTAATATTATGTGACCCTCTGGGGGTTAATATTTGTATTAGTATAGTAAGGCCTCCTCCAGACCCTTAGTTACTTCTTAAATATTGTTATAGTTCAGTGGCTTACATTTTTTTCAACTATGCCGTTAGATATACAGGAGATTATATGGCAAATGCTGTCTTTCCTCCTTGCCTATTTTTGTCCCAGTCAGACTTTAATTGAGGAACTGCTTCTTCCACTAAAGTTCTATACACATTAGTGGCATTTTCCTCATCATCTATTTCCCATGCTGCCTTAAAATTGTGTGGGGGGTGTTTCATCATAATTGCAACATCTAGTTACAATAACTGTTATGTCTCCAGATTAATGATAAATTGACAGTTAATGTGAGAAGTTCATCTTTAAATTGGGGGGGATTTTTGGAATAAGACCCTCAGAAAGATTTGCATTGTTCTAAATCTTGGATTTAGTCACTAATAGTCCCCCATTTCCCATCAGGTACCTCTGACAGGGGACATTGAGGGGATTGATAGAATTTCTTCCCTAATCTTAAACCCACAACAGGTAAGGGTGAAGCAGGTACAGGTAAAGAGAGCATAGGGAGAGAAGCCAAGGCTCCAGAATATACAGATCCCTCTTCCTCTGAGAGGAGGAACTAACCTCTGATTTCTTCCTTGCCTCTCCTGGGTCACATGGAAGAGGCCAAGAGGGTTATTGAATATATCAAGTGGGTAATCTAAATTTTCTGCAGTCCTAGTATCTGTGACTTTAAAAGGGAATGTATCAGGGTCTTTGAGATGACATTTTTCCCTAAGGTTTTTATCTTGGTATAGAGTCATAAGTGCCTGAGCATAGGGAACCTCAATATATTTATTTATATTTGGCAAAACAGACTGAGCTGTAAGAAAGGTAGCTATTGAGGGGCCATTTTCCATCCTGTCCAAGAGGATAAGTAGGCCAATCTTGAGTGCAATATATGAGGTTTTTCTTTTTAAGACCATTTAATGTGTAGGGAGTCCAATTGTTTAAAAGGCATCCAAGAGTAGTAGTTTCAGGGATAAGAGGGCCCAACCCCATGGCTCTCTATGAAGACTATAGGTAATTTTCCAGGGCCTGGCAAATATTATTAAAGATAGTAATAGATAGCAAATCCTTGAAGGTATAAATTCCAGTTTACTCTTCCAGTGCTAATTCCCAAGTAAGTTTTAAATTTCTGAAATTAATTCTATTCTGAGAATTGGATAGGTGTTCAGCACCCTTCAAAACTTTGGGGATAATACAAATGTCAGATGAAACAACAAACATGAAAAGAAAGAGCCCTGATTTACCTCACTGTGTAAGTAATATAGCTGGTCATAGAAACAACAGTCATGACACTGAGTGGGACTAGGTCTAAGGGAAACATCTAACATTCTCTCAGGGGCAAGATGGTTGAAAAGGGTGGAGAAGAAAGAGAAGGAAAGAAAGGAAAATGTCGAGCAAGTGTTGCCTGCCAGGACATCGATGCTTGGCCTTGACTTCAGGACTTTAGGGACTAAGTGTTACCTGCCAGGGCAACCCAATGCCTGAATGTGATTTCAGGACTTTAGGCAGTAGAGTGACTGTGGTGATCACTGAAAACCAAGAAAGAAATAAAAAACCTAACTGTCAAAATAAAGTCAGAGGAAGTCTTAAAATCAAGTTAAGAAAAATCAGTAAATCTTGCCCAGGACTCTTCAGTCCTGAGGCACCTGTGTCTATGGACTCTAGGAGAGTCTGGAGGAAACTTCCCAGCCTGGTCCTGAGGAGAAATATCCACTCCAGCCTGTGGTTCCTCAAGGCCCCTCTTACCACCAGCAGAATTACAGTCCCATCTGTGTCACCAAATGTTACCAAGGCATTTGAGTTCTTGTCTCCTAATATAAAAGAATTTAGACCAAGGACACTGATAAAAGCAAAAGCAGATGTATTGAACTCTGTAGAGGGTTGAGAATGTTAAGATAGAGTCACAGGTTCTTTGCCCCAAATGTGGGGCTTAGGGAGTTTTATGGCTTGGGAAAATGGAAGTTGTTGTGACTAACCAATCAGGGAGTAGGTTAGCAGACTTTTTCTATTTTTGAACACTATTGTCCAGTTATACTAACATTGGTGTCCAGGTATACATCAGCAAAAGCAAAGCATTCTGGGATTGTGCAGCACTGGAATGCAGGAAGGGATTTTGCCCAAACAGATATTGAGTTGGTCTCTGTGGTTGGTGGCTTGGCTTTAGATCTGAAAACCAAACTAGTTCCTGGACTATTGTTTTATCAATAGGTAACTATGTCCATTACCTATTGATAACAGACATAGCTCAGTCAGGACTCAATTCTATTGATTTGATGGATCAATTTGTTCTGGTAGGGCTTGACTTGATGGAACCATTTGGTGGAACATTTTATTCTACCTGTTTCTGTAGGATAAGAGGTGCCTGTCTTGACTTGGTAAATATTTTCCTGGCTTCAGGACAGGAGGTAATAGAGACCTCTTGAAGCCCAGAAATAAGTTCTCTAAGAACATTGAATTATATACAAGTTCTATAGATAACTCCCTGTTGACATACAGTCTCATAGGAGATTAGTCCCTGAAAACCAGTTTTTCCAAAGGTAAGTATGATTACCAATGTGTCATTTTAGAAACTGTTTCTCTGTTATTGTTGGGGCTTTTTTTTGAAGGAGGAGGACCATCACTTCTTTCAGAAGAACAAAGTTTAAAAAAAAGCCTTTCTCTTATAGATTATTTTTTTCTTGGAGAAGTTGAGAAATTTCACATATAAAAATATGTGAATTTTTTATTTCATATATAATGTGCTTTTATTTCCTATTAGCTGAGACATTTCCTCTTCCCTCCCACTTTTTCCAAATTATCTCCATTCAAAAGACCTATGATTGCATTCTTTATATGTTAGAGGAACTACCAGGTAGTTCTTTTGTGAGCATCAAATGGTGAAAGTCAGTATCTGTAGGTGGATCAGGTTTGTAATTTTGAGTAGCACATTTATCTTATTCCATCTGTGGAGTGCAGCGGAATCAAGACCTTTTTAGTTACAGGGCTGCATGGGTTTGGAGAGGTCTCATCCATCTTCCTCCCTCTAGGCTCAGTGCTACCTAAGCCTTTCTAGAAAGATGAATATGTTATTTTTAAAGGGCCTTTGGGAATGAAGTTTAGTAACCACCTTCTAAGTCATTTCTGTGTTTCAGACTTTTACTGCCAGGACAATTTTTCTTTTATTCAGGTAAAATCTCATTACAAAAACAAAGATATTTCTGTCTATTATTGGAGGCTCTATAGTGACGGTGCTTCCTTGTACTAACTTCATTACTATAAACCTATACAAGCCAGCATTTTTTTTCTTCCTGGCCCTAAATCAGTAACAGCTAGTTTATAATACAAATAATCTAGTTTTGTGTCCACTTTAAAACTGGAGAAAGAGGTGTAAGAGGCTTGCTTTTATAATCTTTCCTCATTACTGCTAGATTTTGATCATTTGCTAATGTACCATTAACAGCATGAGGTGAATTCTGTGGTCCTATGGGTCAGGAATGTGATTTCTACACCAAGTATAAAAAATTTTTCTAACCTAACTGAAGAAACAGGAGGGTCGATTGAGGGGAGATCAATTAGTCAAAAAGTCTTGATCTGTGTTTAACATGTATTCCTCTTCTCCTTCCCAATGTTTGTGAGTCTCCTGGTCCTTTTGATATTTTCATTTTTCTCATTGTAGCCAATGAGAAAGTCCTGGTAGATCCTGCTGGACTAAGAAGAAATTTGTTAAGCTATGTCTCTTTAGTAATTAAAGGGTGTGCTGCAAATAAGTGAGTGATTAAAAGGGAGTACTGACCAATCTTCAATGGTTGAGTGTGATAACTCACAGTTAACATTTGTTTAGCCAACTTAATTCCAAATTTGAGCATTTGTTGAAATCTCTCTTTGAACAGTGTAATTGTATGACCCCAAGTATTTAATGTTAAGTGACCGTAACCTCATGTATCTTTTTTAGGAGGTTAAGATTTTCATCTGTTATCAGTAAAGATTTATTGTAATGCATATCTCTTTCCTTATAACTGAAAAGATATTCAAACTTCATTCCAGGAGATATTGTGTTAGTTGCTTAACAGCAACATGTTCAAAAGGAAGGAAATCTGTCACATTTGATTTTGCCTAGAGGGGTACTGGTACTGCAAAGCACTGTGAACAGAAAACTGAACTTTCCTAGAGAGCTATTGTAGATACTGTGTCAAGATGTCATTTTAATAATCCAAATTTTAATCTTCCTGACTTTACCTGTCACATTGTATTTTAATTTCTATTAGCCACACACCTGAAATGTGCACTAAGGGATAGTGGTGATAGACTCTACACCTGTCCTGATATGTTTGTACTGCCAGGTATTGATGGAAGCAGAACTATTACATAATTTGTGCAAAGATCTTTATATGGGCTTAGTTTCTCTAGGGGATTCTCTTTTTTATGTGGCTATAGACATAAAAGTAATGTCACTTTTTGTCTATGGTATCTTCATTGTCAAGCAATTTGTCTCCTTTTTGTTGTGCATCCTTCAGAAGTAAGTTTATACTGAATCGTACTTTGGATGCTCGAATATCTCGTGTTTCTATTCTCCATTTCTACTACTCCGACATGCTCATCTTTGGAATTTTCCTTAATGACTATGTGCAAATGCCAGGTACAATGTACAGGAGTGTCCAACCTGCAGCCTACAAGCTACATGTGGCTCAGCATGGCTATGAATGCGACCCAACACAAAATCATAAATTTACTTGAAACATGAGATTTTTTTGTTTGTGATTACGTGTCACAGTGTCTTCAATGTGTGGCCCAAGGCAACTCTTCTTCCAGTGTGGCCCAGAGACGCCAAAATGTTGCACAGCCCTGGCCCAGTGTCCATTTTCTTTTGAATACACAAAGAGCAAGGCTTAGATGTTGTGATGCATCCCAATAATTGAGCATAAGCTCAAAGGTTCAGTAGGGCAGGGAGAAGATTGTTGTCCATAAACTGGGTGAAATAGGGATCTTAGATGATGTGGTCTGATGACCTAGACCAGAGTTTCCTAGAAAAAGAATTTTCATGTCATGGTATTACCTGTATGTCTTGAGAAAGAGCTTGTTTGACAAGTACAGTTTATGGATTATCCTAGTGCGATTGCTTCTCCCTTTTCTATTGCCCCCATTTGGGCTTTTTCACTGCTGCTTAAACCAGGGGATAGCATTTATACTGAACAAAAGCATTGTTTTAAGCAAATGAGTCTATATCTTTTCTTTCCAATTGATGCTTGTGAAACTAATTGCTAACCTTGGAGATTTGGGATTATATCTGAATCCTGATTTCATATCAGAATTTATATCTGATCAGACTTGTTTATCCTCTAATAGATATTGATTTTTTAAGTTTACTTAAATATTTGCATTCATTGAAGAATGGGTTTTGTTATTCAGGAGAAATCAATGACTTTATTTACTTAACCAGCATTGTTCCTCCCATACAGTGTTGTAACTAATGGTGGCTGGAATGCACTCAATTCCAAATGGACCAGTGTCATTTTTCTGTACAGCAGGAATGAATGAGATTATCTGTAGATTAGCCTGAAGGAAAATGGCTTTGTGTTTTACTTTTGTAGCAGCCCTGTGGAAGGCATTTAATTTGATACTGTTATCGGTACAAAATATAATAAAGCAGGATGAAGCATGCACATTCAGATGTGTAGCTGACAGCACTCTTAAAAGCAGAAAGTGCTAATTTTTTACTTAAAAAAAAAGCTGGAAGAGGGCTTCCAATAATTCAGGGGAAGAAAAATGATGCCCAAGTGAAATCACATGACTCAGTGGATAATTCCAGTGAAACTCAGGAAGAACCGCATTAGCGATTGTCTGTAAGTATACACAGTGCTTTATAATAGGTTGATTGCACTAAACAAAGAAGAAAATCCTTTCTCGGAGGAGCTTACAATCTAAAGACACAAGTTGGTGCGGTACAATATGGAATGAGAACAATAAGTGAGCCCCACGGTGGGTGGTCTTCATAGCTGAAATGCTTCAAAAACAAGTGCATTCTTGGAAAGGTGGAGGTGGAGAGGGAGTGGCCCAGGCGTGCAAAGAAGTGGAAGACTGTTCTCTTGGAACTAGGGGGTAGGGAAAAGGAAGGGAGCATTGGATCCCGTGTCTGAAAAGAGGCTCCACATAAGAATAGGTAAAGAGGTCAGACTGACATTGGCATGGTAGAGCGTGGTGATTTAAAGAACAAGGGAAAATGCCAGCAGAGGGGGATTTAGAGAGTGGCAAACGACATACCATACAACACTCCGTTACAGCAAATATCACATCTTTATAGACCCAGATCTGGAGAATGCTGCTTGCAACAGCTTCTTGCCAGTGTGAATGGCTTCTACAACAGAGAAAAGAATACTCCAGACTGGTTCCAATGACGTACTAGATATAAAAGGGCTTTGTGAGCAGCAAGGCAGTGTAAATGTAAGTCATTGTCATGTTCTACATAGCTTTGATTTCATTAAATTTTGGGGGGGTAAAATCTTTTTTTAAAAAAGATTTTATTTATTTATTTTTAGGGAGGGGGAGGGAGGGAGAAAGAGAAGGAGAGAAACATCAGTGTGTGCTTGCCTCTCACATGGCCCCTGCTGGGGACCCAGTCTGCAACCCAGGCATGTGCCCTGACTGGGAATGGAATACACAACCCTTCAGTTCTCAGGCCAGCACTCAATCCACTGAGCCACACCAGTCAGGGCTGTTTGGTAAAATATTTTAAGACAAAAAGGTTAGTGTTAGACCTTCGTATTTTCATAGATGTTGTCTGGACCGGATTTGTTTATAAATGCTTCATTTGCTTTCATGTTAGCTCTTTGCAACTTCTCCTAGTAAATGTTCCCTAAAGGACACTCTCTGCTTTCCTTTCAATTGAACTAATAATTGCTCTTCACATCAGTGAAGGTCCTCATTCTCACCCTAATTTCTATCCCCCCTCCAGCTACCCAGCTTCCTTTCCACCTCTGTTCACATGGTCATGTATTTTTTGTAGTCTCACAATATAATTTTAAATTCTGCCTCATTGTAACCAGGATTTGGATTGGTTTACCAAGAAATTAACACTATTAATAAATTGGCAAAAAAATTACTGTGAATGCAAAAAAAAAGTAAGGAAGTAAGATGAGGTCACGTTAAGGTTTACATCAAGAAAACAACGTTGGGGAATTTGTGGTTGTTTGTCTCTGAGGTTGTCTCTGAGTGTCTTTGCAGGCAGATCAAGGAGGGAAACATTATAGAATATGCAGATGTCCATAAAGTCAAATGAACCAATTGTGCAGAAGAAGCACAGATTTTTTTTCTTGATATCTGTGATAAACTCTTCCTGTGGTTGGATTTTTTAAAAGATTTTATTTATTTTTAGAGAGGGAGAAAGGGAAGGAGAAAGAGAGGGAGAGAAACATCAATGTGTGGTTGCCTCTTGCATGCCCCCTACTGGGACCTGGCCTGCAATCTAGACATGTGCCCTGACTGGGAATTGAACTGGCAACCCTTTGGTTTGCAGGCTGGCACTCAATCCACTGAACCACACCAGCCAGGGCACATGGTTGGTTTGTTTGGTTGTTGTTTAAATAAATACCAGTTTAGTGAGATTGGAATTTATCCAGAGGACACTGGGAGGCTAGCAAAAGCTTTTCATCTAGGGGATGATATACTCAAAGCTAAATTTAGAGCAGGAATAGGAAAGCTTGAATGAGTTGAGGGGAAACTAGATTTGGGAGAGCCAGTGAGAGATGAGCTATACTGGCCTAGACAAAGATGTATCAGCAGGGCAGAAAGAAAAGGTATAATAGTGGTCAGGAAGAGGGGTTAGGGTCCCTGCTTAGATAAGAATGGAAAGGGAGGACTCAAGGCTGCCTGTAGCTTTCAGGTCTATACAGTGACATAATCCTTTGCAAATATAAGTGGAAGAGAGGTGTTTTAAATTAGAAAGCACACGCAGTCTAGGTAAAAGGTAAGATAACCACTATGGATTCTCTTATGTTTTGGAGCAAGCAGAACAAAGAAAGTGGAAAGCTACCATTTCTTTAGTTAGCAGTTTGTATTTAAGAAAGAGTTTTATGGACAGTATCTTATTTTGTCACCATGATAATCCTGTGAGGGAAGTAGTAAGTGTATGCACATTTTACCAATAGCAAAATCTTGCAGTTAATTATTAATTGGTGCCTCTGAAGCCATGCAACTAGTAAGTGTCTTGTGTTCCCCTCACTGAACCGTACCACCTCCAGAAGGCCTTGTGCTTGGAGCTCTTGGTGTAATATGACCAAATGACAAAATCAGGACAAGCAAGGTTAGACTTTTGCCATCATTATGAGTCTCTGTTTTTTGCTTTGCTTTAACTATAATTGTTACCACTGGGGACATGTGATAGGAATCGGATTGTTTGCGCCCACAGTGAATGTGCCCAGACTGCGATGCCTTTTAAATTTCCTATCTGCTTTTTATAGTTATTTAATCTCTTCCACTGCTGTCAGCTGTTACTACTTGATGTGTTTGGCAGCTCCCTTATTCTTAATCAGTTGTGACCCTGGAAACCAGATAAACATGCTTGTTAGTTTTAGACACAATTTTAAGAGTGACTATACATTACCTGAGGACATAGGGAATCCTCTTATGCACACCTACCTAACTCTAATGTTATGCTTTACGTTTTTATGAGTAAAGAGCATAAATTTGAGTGCTTGATCATCCTTCAAAGGTCTATTTTTGCCTGTCTTCCAGGTTATTGGCTAATTCTGGGTAGCTGAAACTGCTGGATAAGTTACACAGAAAGGTGAGGTGTCATTATATAGATGTACAATGTAACCCTGACCCGTACATTCTAAAAACAGACAATACTGTTGGCAGCAGGGAAATGCCACAATGCTTTACACTACAGGAGCTTGTGAATTTGGGGTGAATAGCAATCTAGTTGCCAAAGGTTTGGAATGACTGCCTAATCCCCTTTATTCCAGAGTGACTTGTGACTGCTCTTCTCAGTCCCCAATCCCCTCTGCTGGAAAGGTTGCAGACACTCCCTTTGTCTCCAATAAGTCTTGCTTCCCAAAACAGTCCCAGAATCTTTCAACTCGCCCCTCCCCTGGTTCGTTTGTGTTTCCCCTATTCCCTCTGTGGGGAAGGCTTTTAATAAAGATTCGTTGGCTGTCCACAGGGGTATTGTTCCTGTAGGAAGCACTGCACTCCTCATTGTGAAATCTGTCTCCAGCTGGCCGAATAAGGTATTTTGTGACACTCTACAGTGTGTGCATAATGCAGCTGTGTGCACTGGGGACAGCCCGGTCTATGTGAGCATTCCATCTTCCCACAAACAGGATGTTTTTCCCCCAAATCTACTTTTCAAATTGATTTTAAAATGTTGGACCATCAGTGACTAATAAGTATATTCATTAAGCAACCTGAACTTAGTGGAAATGATAGAGAAGGAAGAAGAAAAGCGATTTCCCTTTACACTCCGCTGAAGGATGAAATTAATAAAAGTTGATGTCATTAGAACTCAGCAAGGTCTAAAACTCATGGCTTTCCATGGTTGGTAAGATAATATTCTTCATAGTGCTGGGAAGGGAAAGTGTTTATTTCTGGGCACAAGTAGTTTGGAACAA
Source organism: Sturnira hondurensis (assembly GCF_014824575.4). NCBI lineage: Eukaryota > Metazoa > Chordata > Mammalia > Chiroptera > Phyllostomidae > Sturnira > Sturnira hondurensis. The sequence continues at coordinate 266,997 of NW_028073283.1, forward strand.
AGCAGCTACTTTTACTGTTAGTTGGAAATACTGTGTATCGCCTTAGAAATGAGGGAAGGATTTTGGATTAGCTATGATCTGTGGCACTGACAGGGGCTTTAATAGAAAGTTGCTGGTTTGATAATACTCTTTGGAACCTGTAACTGAAGGCAAGATTTACAAAGATGATTATTAGGATAGAGTTCCTGATGCCTTTATGATTGCATGTAAAGAATATTGAGAATATTGCCCCAAAATAGGAAGGCCGTCTAGGTTTCTGTGAGAGTGGAAGAGATTTCCCTGAAGCCCTCAGACGTTAGTAGTTGTCCTGCTTCACATGCCAGTATATCCATTTTAGACTGACCTTTCAGAAGGGGAGAGAAATTCACTTTTCATGTTTCTGCTTTTGTGTCTAAGTATCTATTACAGGAACATACATTTGGTGGGCATTCAAATGTCTCCGATGAGATGTTTATTGGTGAATGAAAAATGTTTTCTGAAGGGAGCAAGTGGCATGCTCTCTAAAGATAATTGGATTTATCAGTTTGAAAATATGACAATTCGAACTGAAGTATCTAGATTGAATGGAAAGCTATGAATTCTGCCCTCAGAATGCTGCAACTGCTCCCTTAGTGACCTGAACTTGGGCAGTATAATGAAGGTAAATTACTAAACGTTTAAATAGCCTCACTTACTGAATTAAACCAATCAGTGGCTTGATGTGTTATATTTGAAACTAGCACAAGGGAGGCTTCACTTGCTACAGTGCTTCTGAGCACTGAGGCCACCGTCTGATATTTGTGGGACATTATGCGAATTTCCCCAGAACAGCGTGGTTTGACATTCTCTGGCTGAACAGGATATGATGATGGGCGAGTATCAGGCCGCAAGATGTAAAATAAACAAATGAGATTCCAGGCTTTCAACTTTAATTGCATTTCATCTGTCAACTGCATTGAACTTCCATTTAGAAATCCAGACTAAATTCACCTGCCAGAGGCTATGGGGAGACTCTACTATAATAAATCTTGATTAGTTATCAGTAGATATAATAGGGACCAGCCATGAGCTAGCCAGAAATGGAAGGGAGGCAGGAGGAACATTTTTTTGAGCTGGGAAAGGAATAATAAGGTTGACCCAAAAAGTAAGTTTATATCCTTTCTTAACCTCTAACTCTACCTTGGTGTCTAGTACTGAACCTTGTTCATAGAGCTCTCCTTATTCTTCCTTATTTTAGCTTTCTTCCACCACTACCAACCCCCATTCATTCCTTTCCCTTCACACCCCCTTTCCTAATGGAAATGCCCTTTTAGGCTATTACATAATATCTCCTCTTACGTAATAAGAGAAACACTAAGTAAAACTGTTAGTTTTTATTTGTTTTTGAAAAGTACTTTCTACTTGTCTGCCATAACTTTTCTTATTGATGCTACCCAGTAAAACCATTGTTAGATCATTTCTTCTCTCATATTTTTATAAAGGGACTCTATTACAAAGACTGGAGCTGAGATCATTTTGTTTACCTGAGGATCAGCATTCGCTGGATGGTATCTCAATCACTGTGACATCTTGTCATGTAGGGTGGCATCCTAGGGTATTTATAATCTTATCAATGGTTAGCATGAAAGTCTCAAGTCAAAATTAATTTGAAGCCACTTTAACTTAAAATGATTTGGATAAGTTCCTCAAATTAAATTGTCATAGGCATGGCACCACCTAACAATTAGAAATCACTGCTTTGGAACAGTGGGTTTTATACTATTTCATTTCTGGAGGAAACAAAATTCTATGAACACTCCTTCCTAAGGAGAAGAACAATAATATATCACCAAATAGCCAAAATCCTGTTCTCCCCTAACATCCCCACCCCTGAAAAGCTTTTGAAGGCTGTGAAAGAATGTAACAATAGTGATTTAGATAAGAATAGCACTGATTTAACCATTCACCTCTTCTACAAATATATATATTGATAACCTACTATATTGCCAGTGTTGTTCTATTTGCTTTTTTATCCAAAAGATAATGTTCCCCAGATTGACCACTGTCAGAGGAGAGAGGGAATGAGAGGACTGAATGAAAGAAGGGGGAAGGGGTCAGCCAAAGAACATACATGCATGACCCACAGACACAGACAACAGTGTGGGGTTGGGCAAAGTGGGGTGGGACATGGCAACTTCAGTAATAGTGCCAACAATAAAAAATACAGGAACATAAAAAGATAGTGTTCCCTAGCTGGGAAATGCCCAATCTGTAGTGATGAAATAACTGTCAACCTTCTAGTTCTCTTTTGGTACTGTATAGTCTGGATAATGATGATGATGATGATGATGATAATGATAATGATGGACTGCAGCACTTTGTTCACCCACTCTAGGGTGTCTCTCTGGCCAGCACAATTATGCCTGCCATTCATAACCATTATTCCTGTTTGGTGACTTGTGCTTCTAGTTGTTTCCAATGACTGGCTTTTAATTTATTTTTAAATGTTTTATATTAAAAGAATTATCACCATTATTATAACTTAATATACATTATAAAAAGTGAAATTAGATTTGCAACTAATATGATATTTAATTGGAATGTCCATGTAAAATATTAGAATATTATATTAGAAACCAGGGAGGGAGGAACCTCATTACTTCAGGACAAAACATGAAGGCCTTACCTCCCACCAGCCATGTCTGACATCTCCGGTGGGAGGGAGTAGGGGCATCACCCTCTAGCTGTGTTCAAGTGGAGGTCTAAACTTCCCATTCTGCCTTTGCTGAAGCTGAAATGGGTGGGGCCACAGTTTTGTCTGGTGTTTGGGTGGGGTGAAGTGACTGTCTAAAAGTTTTGTCTTGCTAGGCTGCCATTTTCCTGGTCCTCTGTCTAGAAAGAGATGGTTTTTCTTGGGGCTTCATGCTAAACATTTAGAAATCCTTGAAAGTAGTAACATAATTGCAAATAATATTGTCATTGTGTTAACTATGCCTTATATTTTCTTACAGTTTCGCAACACTTTTGTTGAGTTATAGTTGGCATAAAATACAGCACCTTAAAAGTGTGCAGTCTGATGCATGCACCCGTCACCACAATCACCCCCCAAATTTCCTGGTGCCCCTTCTTTATGTTCCCTCTGTTCCCTACCCACTCACCCCCTCCTCTCCTAGGCAGCTAGTAATCTATTTCTTCTCACTATAGATTCCTTTGCAGAGTCTGGAATTTTCTATATATGGATCATGTATTATGAATACTTTACCTGGCTTCTTCCACTCAGCATAATAATTTTCTTATTCATTCCTGTTGTGTGTATAAATAGTTCACTCCTTTTCTACTTTTGAGTACTATTATCTCATATAGATATATGATCATCTGTTTTTCCTTCAACTATTGATATTTGACATGTTTTCACTTTTTAGCTGTGACAGACAAAGCTGATATGCACATTTGTGTTAAAGTGTTTCTGTTGACATATTTCTTTCTCTTAGGTAAATGGATAGTGGAATGTCTGGGGCATAAAGTAGGTATATATTTTAAAGGTAAATTTTTTTCAAACTTCCAAATTTTGTACTACCAATAAGAAATGTATGAGATTTCCAGTTTGTAACAAATCCATGCCAATACCTGCTATAGCAAGATTTTTTAATTGCACCCATTTTAGTGGAAGTATAGTATTATCTCATGGTGAGTTTAATTTGTGTTTTCCTGATTCTGATGATATTGCACATTTTTTCATGTACTTATTTGCCACGAAAATATATTCTTTGGTGAAGTATCTGAGTATTTTGCCTATTTTTCCTAAGTTCTTTGTCATCTTATTATTGAGTTGTAAGAGTTCCTCTTGGCCCTGGCTGATGTGACTCAGTGGAATGAGTGCTGGCCTGGGAACCAAAAGGTTGCCAGTTCAATTTCCAGTCAGAGCACATGTGTGGGTTTCAGGTCAGATGCCACTTCTGGGGTATGCAGGAAGTAACCACACACTGATGTTTCTCTCCCTCCATGTCTTTCACCCTCCCTTCCCCTCTCTAAAAATAAATAAATAAAACCTTTTAAAAAAGAGTTCCTTACATAGTCTAGATACAATAGCTTTGTCAGATAAATGTTTTGCAAATACATCTTCCAGTGTGGCTTGCCTTTGAATTTTTACAGTGAATACGAAAATGAATGGGCAAACACTTTCTTTTGACATTTAATTTTTTATTTATTGAATATATTGGGGTGGCACTGGTTAATAAAATTATACAGGCTTTTCAGGTGCTCGATTCTATAACGCATCATCCGTCCACTGTATAGTGTGTTCAGCACCCCAAGTTAAGTCTCCGTCCGTCATCATTTACGCCCCCCTTTACTCTCTTCCCCTTCCCCTCATCTCCCCCCCACTCCTCTGTAAGTCTCCATAGTCTAATCTATGTCCATGAGTTTTGTCTCTTTTTGGGGGGGGGGGGCTCTGTCCTTCTATCCCCTCCCACCCAGCCCCAATGGTGATAAAATTCAATTTAATAAATTTTACTTTTATAATTTGTGGGTTCATGTCACATTTAAGATATGTTTCCCAAATGCAAGGACACAGATTTTTCTCTCATGTTTTCATCTAGAAATTTTACAGTTTTAGCTCTTACATTTAGGTCTGTGATTCATATTGACTTAGTTTTGTGCACAGTGTGTGATAAGAGTCAAGCTATATTTATTTTTCACATATGGATATCTTTTTCTGCACCATTTGTTGAATAAACAATCCTTTTTCCAGTGTATTGCCTTTGTTGAAAACCATTTGACAATATAAGAACAGGTCTATTTCTCAATTTTCATTGATCACTTTGTCTATCTTTATACACAGTTATATACTGTCTTGATTACAGTAGTGTTATATGAAGTTCCAAACAAAGTAGTGTAAAGTGATCCAGCCTTGTCATTTCCAAAATTATGACTATTTTAAGTGCTTTATATTTCTTCATAAATTTGAGAATCAAATTATTAATTTCTTCAAAAGTTTCTCTCTGTGGATTGAATTTGTTCTTCTCTTACCACTTAAGGTAGGAAAGTTAGATCATTGATTTGAGAGCCTTCTTGTTCTTTTCTAATGTTGGCATTAAGAACTAGAAATTTCCCCTCAATTATTGATTCTCATAAATTATATGTTCATTATCATTCAAATCAAAATCTTTTGACTAATTTCCCTTTTGTATTTCTCCTTGATGAACTGATTAGTTAGAAGTATGTTATTTAATTCCCAACTACTTGCTGATTTTCCAGATATATTTTTGTTCTTCATTTCTATTTTTAACTCAATTGTGGTGAGAGAATACTTTCTGTAATTTGAATCCTTTTAAGTTCATTGAGGCTTGTTTTATGGACCAGAATATGGTCTTTCTTGGTAAATGTTCCATGTATAGGTGAAACAAATGTGTACTCCTCAAATGCTTAGTGGAATGTTCTATAAATATCAGTTAGTTGATAGTGTTTCCAAAGTCTTCTATTCCCTTACTGATTTTCTGACTACTTATTCTTTCACTTACTGAGAAAGGAGTAATGAAATTGTGCATTTGTCTGGTTCTTCTTGAAGTTCTATCAGGTTTTTAAAATCTATGCATTGTGAAGCCCTGTCGGGTGCATAAGTGCTTAAAATTGTTGTCATCTTTAAGATTTGACTCATCTTTGCTCCAAGGATCAGTATAAATACCCCAGTTTTCTCCCTTCCCTTCCCTTCCCTCCCTCTTTCTTTTTTTCTTTCTTTCTTTCCTTCTTTCTTTCTTTCTCCCTTCCTTCCTTCCTTCCTTCCTTCCTTCCTTCCTTCCTTCCTTCCTTCCTTCCATTTTTAATGGCAATCCTCAACCAAGGATAAGTTTTTATTGATTTTTAAAGAAAGACAAAGGGGCAGGGGGAAAGAAAAAGAGAGAGAGAGAGAAACATCAACATGACAGAAAAATGGGATTGGACTCACAACCTAGGTTTGTCACCTGATGGAGAATTGAACCTGCAGCCTTTTAGTGTGAGGGTGATCCTCCAAGCACCTGACCCCACCTGGCCAGGGCTTCAGCTATTTTTTTGAGTACTGTTAGCATGATGTATCTTTTCTCATTTTTTCAAAGAAGTATAAAACTGCCCATAGGCTTTATTGTCCATGAGACAGCCCTTTTTGGTAAAGATTTTATTTATTTATTTTTAGAGAGAGGGGAAGCGAGTGAGAGAAACATCAGTTTTGGTTGCTTCTTGCACGCCCCCTACTGAGGACCTGGGATGCAACCCAGGTGTGTGCCCTAGACTGGGAATTGAACCTGCAACCCTGTGGTTCACAGGCTGGCATTCAGTCCACTGAGCCACACCAGCCAGGACTCTTCTTATCCCTTTAATTTTAACCCTCCTAACCTTTATAGATCTCCAGGATTTTCTCCCTGTGCTGTTGTCTCCTCTCTGTTACTTTCCCGTAAGAACAGGATACCTTGGTCTTCACAGACTCTCAGTCCTGTCTGCTCAACTCTGAAAATCTGCCAACTTCTCCCTGGGTTCTTCATGCACTGCAGTCTGGAGAAATTCTCACAGTGCTCAGCTGAGCAATCATCAGACTTACTTCATTTGTTTCCAGTTTCTCAGGGATCATTTTCCTTTGCTGTCTGATGTACAGGGATATTTAAAACCTTTTTAAATATGTTTTGTCTTTAGAAAGATCTTTATTACTTTGTTTTGGTTGCTTCAGGCTTTTACTCCATCTTGACCAAAAGTGAAGCTGTCATATCGTTTAAAAGTATACATTTTTACTGGTTGCTCAGAGAGATTTCCCTGAACTTGTACTGTATTAAGTTCTTTAGACACATTATATTGGAAAGGTTAAATAATCCAGTATAATGAAAAGATCAACCCAATCATCTTTGTTGTTCTCTTTATTCATTTTCCAATCCTATCTACTCAACTAACTGGAAATTGCCCCTCTGCAAAGCACCCCTCAAGTTATCATTCTGTGTTAAACATAGGCATTAAGAAAATATGTTGTCCAATAGTATGACAGTGATTGCTTCTGTTGAATCCAAAGTCCTAAGTTTAGGAGTTTCATGCATCCTAATTCTTCCAGTAAAATATTATGGCTCCATTATTCATGAGCCTAAACTTTTATAAAATAGCATTTATATTTATATTTGGAACATCTGTTTTTTTCTTTTGATAGTGTTTTCTCAACTCAAATCCCTGGAATTTCAAACAGCAGTCAATTTCACTACTATTTTTGACTGACATATTTGGATTTACCTCTACCGTGCTGTTCATCTTATAACATCTCTATGATCATATCCCATTTCAGTCATTGTCTTTCAAAGCTAAAGAGACCTCACTATTTTTTTCTTTTTTCTCCCATGGATATGTATTTATTTACATAACAATTTTTTTAATTATTCAAATACAGTTGTCTCCATTTTCCCACCAACACTTTCCCCCACCCCAACCACCCTGACCATCCACCCTTCATTCTTCCCTCCTTTGACTTTGTCCATGTGTCCTTTATACATGCTCCTTGATGACCCTTACCCTTCTTTTCCCTGTTTTCCCCCTCTCACCTCCCTTCTGGTTACTGCCAGTTTGTTCTTCATTTCAATGTCTCTGGTTATATTTTGCTTGCTTTTTTTGTTTTGTTGGTTAAGTTCCAGTGAGAGGTGAGATATGGTATTTGTCCCTCAACAACTGGTTTATTTCACTTACCATAATGCTCTTCAGTTGTATCCATGCTGTTGCCAAGAGCTCCTTCTTTCTTTCTGCTATGTAGTATTCCACTGTGTAAATGTACCATAGTTGTTTTATTGTTGTTCAAGTACAGTTTTCTCCATTTTCACCCCACCACACCCCTTTACTCCACTCTCAAGCCTACCCCCTTTGTCAATGAATGGACCCCAAAACTGTGGTACATTTACAGAGTGGAATTCTATGCAGCAGAAAGAAAGAAGGAGCTCCTACCCTTCACAACAGCATGGATGGAACTGGAAAGCATTCTGCTAAGTGAAATAAGCTAAGCAGTGAAAGACAAATACCATATGATCTCACCTATAAGTGGAACCTAATCAACAGAACAAACAAGCAAAATGCAACCAGACACATTGAAATAAAGAACAAACTGACAGTAAGAAGGAAGGAGTGGGGAGAGGCAAATAGGGGATCATAGGGGAAGAGCCATCAAGGAACATGTATAAAGGACACATGGAGACCTCACTAATTTTTAAATCTATTGTTATCATATAGCAACCTTTGCTTCTATATCGGTACTAATTCCTTTGAACATTTCTGTATTTCTATTTTATGTCAAAATATAGCTCTCCAGAGCTACACATATTGTAATATTCTATATTGTATCTAAAATATTTATATCAGTCCTGACTGCTGTGGCTCAGTGGTTAAGTGCCAGCCTGCAAATGAAGGGGTCTCCAGTTCAATTCCCAGTGAGGGCACATGCCTGGGTTGCGGGCAAAGTCCCCAGTAGGGAGGCATGTCAGAGGCAACTACACATTGATGTTTCTCTCCCTGTCTTTCTCCCTTCCTTCCCCTCTCTAAAAATAAATGCATAAATAAAATCTTAGAATATTTAGATCATAATGTGAGGGAGAAGAATATTATCCTTTTTTTGTCTTTCAAATTCCCAGTATTTTTTAAATAACTTTTTAAAGCTTGAAATATATCACATTCATTAAATGTCTCCAGAAATCCTGTATCCCCATGGAGTTTGTTTTTTGTTTGTCTTATACAATTCACTCAATGTACATCACATTATAAGCAACTTACATCATTATACCAAATTTATTCTATTGTTTATATAACAACTCACCTAATAGGTATAATTTGTTTCATAAGCTAGATTTTCATCATTTGTTATAAATAAAACAAATTAGAATAACATTGCTTTAATGAACACCAAAATTTAAAGAGGTATTATAGATGATTGTTGGACCATTTCTCTCTCTCTCTACATCTATTCCATTTCTTAATTGAGGTTTTGATGTGAAGTATGAAGGAAACACTAATTCATACAGAAAAATAACTAAACACCAACAAATTTTAATGGCCCACCCGACCATCATACAGTATTATTTAATTAATTGATCCGGAAGCCTAAAAGAAGAGTAGTGGGAAACTTATTTTATAAGCAGAATCATTAACTCTCTGACAAGTGCTCATGCTTTTTAATAAAAATATAAGAAACACCCAAAACTCACAAGCAAATGCAAAAAATGATAATACAGTATATTAACATCTATACTTGTTATTTTACAACAGACAAAGGCATACATTGAGCACATGTGCAGAGACTCAGTTTAATGCCAAGCAAATCCATAGTATGGAACTTGCTTTAAATTTTATATGAGCAGAAATGCAGAGCCCTGAATAAGAGGCAAGGTATTACCTTCCCAATAATAGGCCTGTCCAGAAGAAAAATTCATAGAAATGTCAGGTTTGAACAAAAATTCATTGACTTGCTAAAATAAGTATTGAGTAGGTGATCTTCAACATTATATATTTGGTCTATAATGGAATAAAAGGTTTGTGTTGATTAAAAATTTTCTAATAGCTAAAAATATTTTAAATTATATTTTACTGATTATTCTGTTACAATTGTACTATTTTCTTGCCCTTTGCTCCCCCCACCCACCCAGCACCCCACACGCCCTCAGGCAATCCTCACACCATTGCTTATGTCCATGATCATGCGTATAAGTTGTTTGGCTGCTCCATTTCCTATACTGTGGTTTATATCCCTATGGCTATTCTGTAATTACTTCTTTCTGCTTCTTAATTCCCTCACTTCTTCCCGCATTCCCCCACACTCCCTCTCATATGGCAACCATCAAAATACTCTCCCTGTCCGTGATTCTGTCTCTGTTCTTATTTCCTTGGTTTGTTTCTTGGATTCAACTGTGGGGTTCTTTTTGTATTTTATTTATTTTTTATTTTTTAAAATATATTTTATTGATTATACCATTACAGTTGTTCTATTCCCTCCCTTCATTCCCCTCCACCCACACACTCCCTCCCCCACCATTCTCCCCCTCTTCGTTTATAACCACGTGTCTCAAGTTCTTTAGATTCTATATTTCCCCCACTATTCTCGCCCTTCCCCCTATCTATTTTCTACCTACCATCTATGCTATTTTCTGTGCCTTCTCCCCCCTTCTCCTCCTCCCAACCCCCTGTTGCTAACCCTCCATGTGTTCTTCATTTCTATGGTTCCACTCCTGATCTAGCTGTCCTCTTGGTTTGCTCTTGTTTTAGGTGTGGTTGTTAATAACTGTGTGTTTGCTGTCCTTTCTACCTACCATCTATGCTATTTTCTGTGCCTTCTCCCCCCTTCTCCTCCTCCCAACCCCCTGTTGCTAACCCTCCATGTGTTCTTCATTTCTATGGTTCCACTCCTGATCTAGCTGTCCTCTTGGTTTGCTCTTGTTTTAGGTGTGGTTGTTAATAACTGTGTGTTTGCTGTCCTTTCACTGTTCCTATTTTTCATCTTCTTTTTCTTATATAAGTCCCTTTAGCATTTCATATAATAAGGGCTTGGTGATGATGAACTCCTTGAACTTGACCTTGTCTGAGAAGCACTTTATCTGTCCTTCCATTCTAAATGAAAGTTTTGCTGGATAAAGCAATCTTGGCTGTAGGTCTTTGGATTTCATGACTTGGAATACTTCTTTCCAGCCCCTTCTTGCCTGTAAGGTCTCTTTTGAGAAATCCGCTGACAGTCTGATGGGTACTCCTTTGTAGGTGACTGTCCCCTTAT